>NC_057803.1:684702690-684997919 GCF_018294505.1 Triticum aestivum | reverse complement strand
TGCAGTCCAGTACTCGCCTAAGTTCTCCCACTCAGAAACTTAGCTGCAGTCAGGCACTCGCCTAAGTTTGAAAAAATCCTACCGAGTGGAGAGCAACCCTCCCACTCGGGGGCTTAGCTGCAGTCTAGTACTCGCCTAAGTTCTCCCACTCAGAGACTTAGCTGCAGTCAGGCACTCGCCTAAGTTTGAAAAATCCTACCGAGTGGAGAGCAACCCTCCCACTCAGGGGCTTAGCTATAGTCCAGTACTCGCCTAAGTTCTCCCAAACACATCTCAATCCTCAAGGACGACGAGGGGCAGTTCGACTGCCACCTTCTCCTGGAGAACTTCGCCACAAATACAATGCGCGATTCATCCCGCTCTACAGTAACGAAGTACAAGTCGATTGCCACCTTCTCCTGGAGAGCTTCGCCACAAATACAATGCGCGATTCATCCCGCTCTACCGTAACGAAGTACGGGTCGACTGCCCCCCCTTCCCCTGGGGAGCTTCACCACAAATACAAGGCATGGGTCGACTACTTCCCCCTCCTTCGGAGCTGTGCTGCGAATACAGAAAGTTGTCTCGAATAAAGATTGGGTTCACTCAGCAGGAGATTCATAAAGATATTCAACGGTAAACCAAGTTCAGATAAAATCCTAAAGGTTCTGGATCGCGGATCGAGGTACTCGAGCATGCGGCCCGAAAAAATTTAACGGTTACAAAAACCACTCGGCATTCCGAGGCAAATTTAAGGTGGGACGTAAGAGTTTGTTCACTCCACGGGAGGAGGGCTGGCAGGCTCGACGAACTCATCCAGGTCGACGCCGTCGGCTATCCGAGTGGCTGCAGGGATGAAAGTCTCCATAAAGGTTCGGAAGTCATGCTTCTGGGTGTTGGCGACCTTGATTGCTGCCAGCTTGTCTTGTCGCACCTCCTTGCAGTGGACACGAACCAAGGACAGAGCCACATCAGCGCCACACCGAGCAGAAGACTTCTTCCACTCCTGCACTCGGTCAGGGATTCCGTTAAGTCGAGTCATCAGAGACTCAAGATCGTTTTGGAGCGTAGCCTCTGGCCAAAGTGCCGGGTCGATCCATGACATGGCGACCTTCAGTCGAGCCAAGTAATCCACAGCACCGTCAATGCGAGATTCCAGTCGGAGCAAATTCATGGCAGCTTCATCTTTCACGGGAGAATTGATTGGATCCAAACCTGGTTCGATCCGCCCAGTCTCCTCTTCAAAGTTCTGGCAAAACTCTGCATTCGCGGTCCAAGGATAAGTCAATTTTCATACACTGAGTTGACACAAAAAAAACAGTCGGAACCAAATGTGCACCTTCAAGCTTGATATACAACTTCTTGGCAAGGCTCCTCAGGTAGCTCTCCAGATCGTCCCTCCTACGAGCGACGCCTTCCATCTTTTCGGTCAGGATGAGGTTCTCCTTCTTCCAACATGTGCACTCCCTGTTGGCTTCGTTCAAAGCAGTCTTCAGTCTGGTATTCTCTTCTTCCAACTGGCCGACTGAAGCCAGCTTCTGTTCGGCCAGAGCGGTCCTGTCGTCAGCCTCCTTTTGGATAGCAGAAAAATCCTGATCCTTTTTCGCCAAAGCCTCTCTTAGTTTTTCTGCAAAGAAATGATGATTGATTCAGAAATAGCAGAAGGGTGCTCGGGCCTAAAACTGACCAGTCGACAGACTTGTCTTACCGGCGGCGCCGTCTCTGACCGTCTGCAGTTCTGTCCTGGCCAGCTCCAAGTCAAGTTTCAGTTGAATCTGCTGACTTTCCAAATCAGCGAAGCGAGCCCCAAGATCACAAGATTTCTGAAATCAAAGGGGAGAAATTATTCCACAGCAAAAAACGACAAATACTAAGACTATAGTCGACTGCCCGCAGTCCACCATAGTCTCGGGGACTACACCCAGTGGGTGCACTTTGCGTGCCCCCAACGGTTCTGACTCCACTCAACCGGCCCGCCGGAGTCGAGTTCAAAAAAAAACGAGAGACAAAGTAGAACTCAGACCACAGTCGACTGCCCGTAGCCGACCGCGGTCTCGGGGACTACACCCAGTGGGTGCACTTTGCGTGCCCCCACCAGTTCTGATCCCACTCGACCGGATCGAGCGGAAGAAACAAACTACCAGTTCGGTTTTACTCGACAAAATACAAAGACTACGGTCGACTGCCAGCAGTCCGCCGTAGCCTCGGGGACTACACCCAGTGGGTGCACTCAGCATGCCCCCACTAGTCCAAAAAATTCAATCAACACACCCAATGGGTGTACAGATGAAAAGATTTTCGGAAAGAATCTTCAGATAGCATATCCTAACAGAACAAGTGGCGACCAACTAACCTGAACATTGCTCTGGAGAGCCGAGCTGGCATCATAGGCGGCTTGGCTGGTGTCCCGCACCGTCTTCATCTTCTCCATCATAATGCCCACCTGGCGTATGGCTTCCCTAGCAGCATTCACCTTGTCCTCCGGGACATGATGGGTTGCAAAAAGTGAAGGCGGGTCGACAGGGGCCTGAGCGGTCGAAGAAGAAGGCAAGGCACTTGACAAGGGCTCTGCGAAGGTAACAGAACCCCGATTGATGTCACCAGTGTCCTGAACGACTGGTTCCGCCCTCGGCATCGACTGTAGCGCCTCACTTACAGGAGCTCGCCTACTCTTCCTCGTCAAAGACCTCTCAGGCTCTTCATCATTGTCAGGGAGGTCAATAATGTTGGGAGCTGTACAAAGTTCAAATTGCTAAAATCACGTCACCCAGTGGTGCACGATGCAGTTGAATCGACCAAAGAAAGATAGTATGACAGAAACCATACCCGGATTAGAAGTGACCGCATCCTCCATCACCTCATCATCATCCCTGTAAGCTGAGGTCCCGAAAGTGGCAGCGCTAACAATTCCAAAGTTCGTCCAGTTAAAACAAGAAAAACAAACATCACGGGGCGTCGAGTGAATACAAGGAGAGACACTCACGCGGAGGCGACAGGGATATCGATCTTGATCTTTGGCAGCGCCTTCCGAGTCTTCGGCTCTGCAACTTTGGGATGCTTTGGCGCCTTCTTAGTCGTGGTTGGTGAAGAGATCCGAGGACACTTCAAAGACTGACCAGCCTGAGCAGTCGCCTTGTCGCGGGCACTCGGCCGATCCTGGTCAAGCTTGGATCGTCTCTCTATGCGAGGAGGCGGCTCGACTTCTTCCTCATCACTCAAGTCGTCGCTTCCTCCATCCCCTTCACCATGAGAAGTCCACTCGCCACTTTCGCCACCACTCGCCTCGCCTTCCAGAGCTTGCTCTTGCTCCCCGTTGGGCATCGAATACATTTCGATAATGGCCTGAAAGAAAGCAGGGAGAACAAAGTCAGTCGACGCAATACAGACAGCTGCGCGAGTGAATTCAGATTACAAGCAAAAACTCAGAATCAGACCTGCTCTGGTGCACGCGACTGGTCGAATGGGGGAACTCTCCTGGCTCCTCTGGGGTTGTCCTTGTTCCCGGTAATGCTCAACAACCACTTCTCCAGCGTGTCGTCATCGACCTCCTCCGGGTGGATCCGAGTGGAGTCTTCTAGACCCGAATACATCCACATCGGGTGGTCTCGGGCTTGGAGAGGCTGGATGCGCCATCGAAGGAAGACCTCCAAGAGATCCATACCAGTGACCCCGTCACGAATGAGCTGGACCACTCGGTTGACCAACATGTTCACGTGCGCCTTCTCCTCTGGGAGCACCTTCAAAGGGGAGGGTTTTTCCACTCGGTCCATGGTGAAGGGAGGGAGGCCAGTCGATTGCCCTGGCGTCGACTGGTCTTTGCAGTAGAACCAGGTCGACTGCCACCCGCGAACTGAATCGGGAAGAATCATGGCCGGAAAGGAGCTTTTTCCCCTCGTCTGGATGCCAAGACCCCCACACATCTGGATCACTTGGGTCCTCTCGTCACCCGGGTTAGCCTTTTTCACTGTCTGGGAGCGACATGTGAAAATATGCTTGAAAAGACCCCAGTGAGGTCGACAACCCAAGAAGTTCTCACACATGGAAATGAACGCGGCAGATAAACGATTGAGTTGGGGTTAAAGTGGTGGAGTTGAGCCCCGAAGAAGTTCAGAAACCCTCGGAAGAAAGGATGAGGAGGCAAGGAAAACCCACGGTCGATGTGGGTGGCAAGAAGAACGCGCTCACCCTCTCGGGGCTGCGGCTCGGATTCCTTCCCCGGAAGCCGCGCTGAGTCGTAACGGATCAGCCCTCCCTCGGCCAGGTCATCGAGGTCTTCTTGGGAGATCCTCGAGTGGATCCAGTCGCCCTGGATCCAACCCCTCGGCAGGCCAGTCCGCGAAGAAGATCCGCCCCGGCTCGTCGCCTTCCCCTTCGATTTCGTCGTCGCCTTCTTCGCCCGCTCCAAAGCCGCTGTCCTCTCCTTCACCATTGTCATCGACGAGACGCGTGTGGTGCGGTGGCGCTGGGGCAAGAGCGAGCGCAGCAGAGAGGCGTGAGGAGGAGAAGAAGTAATGGGGCGCACTGTTCGGGGGACTCCGGTCCAACGCCTTATATGAGGCCGCTTCCGAGTGGCTGACAGGTAGGCCCAGATGGCTCCGTCAAATCCTGTAATGACCGCGCGAGCGATACGTGCCGAAAAAGGTGGCACGGGGATCGAGGCGGCTCCGCTCTATCCCATCCGATTACTGCGGCCTCCCTCATTCCGCGCGCTTCCTGAAATTCGAATCCCACTAAATCCGCGGGCAGCAAACAAACTTGTCAAACTGAAAGATTTCCTCCGCACCGTCACTCGGAGCCTTACAGATAAAGAAACTCACTCGACGAAGAATTAAGAATGGATCAAGGCGACTGAAAAGGAAGTTGCTGTCATCACTCGGGTCCATTGATCCGGAGCAAGATATGCTCACGGCATGAAAAACGAGTCGGAGAGGTCCTCAACTCCTTCCCCACTCAAACCTCGATCCATTCGGGGGCTAATGATGAAGCTATGGACCTAGGGTAGGGTCATGGACCTGTCCTAGTTGCCCTACCCAAGGACATCTCTAGAAGAAATCGCCTTTCAATCGACTTGAAGGTGCCCCACTCGACAGACTCGAAGACACTCGACCAAGAAGCAATCACTCGACCAAGACCCAACCACTCGACGGTCAGGAGACCTAAAGGCACCCCGCACACTAACGGTCGGTCATTAGGTAGCTTTTATGGTCATCATAGCACTTTATTACTAGCGTTACCAGTAACACCCTGCCTTAATGTACATTGAACCCTTCGTAACATGGGCTGGCCGGGGTCCTGGCGCACTCTATATAAGCCACCCCCCTCCTCCGAGACGAAGGTTCGCACCTCTATAACTCATACTCATATAATCCAGTCGACCGCCTTCGGGCTCCGAGACGTAGGGTTTTTACTTCTTCCGAGAAGGGCCTGAACTCGTAAACCTTGCGTCCTTACAACTTCTCCATAGCTAAGACCTCGCCTCTCCATACTTACCCCCTACACTACTGTCAGACTTAGAACCACGACAGTGACCCCCTGACCTAGATCTTCCTCCTATATATACACATATACCCCAAAAACTTCCAGGGGAGCCACAAAACCACTTTTCCACTGCCGCAACCTTCTGTACCTGTGAGATCCCATCTTGGGGCCTTTTCCGGCATCCTACCGGTGGGGGGTTCGATCACGGAGGGCTTCTACATCAACACCATCACCCCTGCGATGAAGCGTGAGTAGTTTACCATAGACCTACGAGTCCATGGCTAGTAGCTAGATGGCTTCGTCTCTCTCTTTGATTCTCAATACAAAGTTCTCCTCGATGTTTTTGGAGATCTATTCGATGTAATACTCTTTTGCGGTGTGTTTGCTGAGATCCGATGAATTGTGGATTTATGATCATCTTATCTATGGATATTATTTGAATCTCCTTTGAATTCTTTTATGCATGATTTGATATCTTTGCAAGTCTCTTCGAACTATCGATTTGATTTGGCCAACTAGATTGGTTTTTCTTGCAATGGGAGAAGTTCTTAGCTTTGGGTTCAATCTTGCGGTGCTCGATCCTAGTGACAGAAGGGGAACCGACACGTATTGTATTGTTGCCATCGAGGATAGAAAGATGGGGTTTTCATCATATTGCTTGAGTTAATTCCTCTACATCATGTCATCTTGCTTTAGGTGTTACTCCGTTCTTTATGAACTTAATACTCTAGATGCATGCTGGATAGCGGTTGATGTGTGGAGTAATAGTAGTAGATGCAGAATCGTTTCGGTCTACTTGACACGGACATGATGCCTATATTAATGATCGCTGCCTTAGATATCGTCATAACTTTGTTCTTTTCTATCAATTGCTCGGTAGTAATTTGTTCACCCACCGTAATATCTTCTATCTTGAGAGAAGCCTCTAGTGAAACCTATGGCCCCGGGGTCTATTTTCCATCATATAAGTTTCTGATCTACAATTCTAGTTTCCTATTTACTTTCTTTTGCAATCTTTTACTTTCCGTTCCATAAACCAAAAATACCAAAAATATTACTTTACCGTTTATCCATCTCTATCAGATCTCATGTTGCAAAAGAACACGGAGGGATTAACAACCCCTTTATCGCGTTGGGTGCAAGGTTGGTGTTTGTTTGTGCAGGTATTCAGTGGCTTGCGTGTTGTCTCCTACTGGATTGATACCTTGGTTCTCAAAACTAAGGGAAATACTTACGCTACTCTGCTACATCACCCTTTCCTCTTTAAGGGAAAAACCAATGCAAGCTCAAGAGGTAGCACAATATTAAGGCAATAAGTCTATAGTGTCTCATTTAGTCGGTTGGCACTGCAGGAATCCACTTTCTTAAAGATTAAGCAATCGTCGGCAAAGGGAAAATCTGAAATCCATGGAGCACTAGACCGAGCTCGAATTCCTTTGTTAACCCATCCACCATCATAATTTTTCAACATGCACCACAACCCTTCCCCACACAATAAAAATAAAATACCAGAAGATGGGGTCCCATTGTCGGATACCTCTAGATGGGCATAATGATGGCGGTAGCTGCCCATTAACGTTCACCTAAAAGCTCACATAGGATACATACCTCATTACAAATGAAACCCACCCATCTTGCAAAGCCAAGTTACTGCATGATGCCCTGAAGGTAAACCACCCAATGCAGTCAGACGCCATCATGTCTATTTTTTCTGCACACCAGCCTTGCTTTCCTTTCTTCCTTACTATAGAATGGACACATTCATAAGTATTTAAAACATTGTCGATATTGGCCATCCTAGCAAAAAAATAATCTGCTCTTCTGCTATAATCTCATCAAGTATTTCACGTTGACGATTAGCAAAGGACTTTAGAGCGTAACTTATAAATCAAATTGCATAATGAAATCCACCTAAATTGAGTAATGTTCCTAGGGTTTTTGACCTTCGAAATTAAGAAAGTTGTCATGTAAGACATGTGTTCCCATGAATAAAATTGAGAACCGTCATAGTCACATCATCCTTGAACAATGGCCATTGACCTTGAAACAACAGCTTTGAAGACATCAACTCCAGGCACTGAAGGAAATATGCCCTAGAGGCAATAATAAAGTTGTTATTTATATTTCCTTATATCATGATAAATGTTTATTATTCATGCTAGCATTGTATTAACTGGAAACTTGATACATGTGTGAATACATAGACAAATAGAGTGTCCCTAGTATGCCTCTACTTGACTAGCTCGTTAATCAAAGATGGTTAAGTTTCCTAGCCATAGACATGTGTTGTCATTTGATGAACGGGATCACATCATTAGAGAATGATGTGATGGACAAGACCCATCCGTTAGCTTAGCACTATGATCGTTTAGTTTGTTGCTATTGCTTTCTTCATGACTTATGCATGTTCCTATGACTATGAGATTATGCAACTCCCGAATACCGAAGGAACACTTAGTGTGCTATCAAACATCACAACGTAATAGGGTGATTATAAAGATGCTCTACAGGTGTCTTCGATGGTGTTTGTTGAGTTGGCATAGATCGAGATTAGGATTTGTCACTCCGATTGTCGGAGAGGTATCTTTGGGCCCTCTCGGTAATGCACATCACTATAAGCCTTGCAAGCAATGTGACTAATGAGTTAGTTACGGGATGTTGCATTGTGGAACAAGTAAAGAGACTTGCCAGTAACGAGATTGAACTAGGTATGATGATACCGACGATCGAATCTCGGGCAAGTAACATACCGATGACAAAGGGAACAAGGTATGTTGTTATGCGGTTTGATCGATAGAGATCTTTGTGGAATATGTAGGAACCAATATGAGAATCCAGGTTCCGCTATTGGTTATTGACCGGAGATGAGTCTCGGTCATGTCTACATAGTCCTCGAACCCATAGGGTCCGCACGCTTAACGATCGATGGCGATTGGTATTATGAGTTTATGTGATTTGATGTACCGAAGGTTGTTCGGAGTCCCGGATGTGATCACGGACATGACGAGGAGTCTCAAAATGGTCGAGACATGAAGATTGATATATTGGAAGGTTATGTTTGGACACCGGAAAGGTTTTGGATTAGTTCGGGCATTTTCCGGAGTATCGGGGGGTTACCGACCCCCCCCCCCAGGGGCTTAACGGGCCTACATGGGCTTTAGTGGAAGAGAGGAGGAGGGGGCCAAGAGGTGGGGCATGCCCCCCAAGCCCAATCCGAATTGGGAGGGGGGCCGACCCCCCTTTCCTTTCTCTCCCTCTTCCCTTCCTTCCCCCTCCTAGTTGGACTAGGAAAGGGGGGAACCTACTCCTAGTAGGAGTAGGATTCCCCCCTTGGGGCATGATAACCCACAAGTATAAGGGATTGCAACAGTTTTCGAGGGTAGAGTATTCAACCCAAATTTATTGATTCGACACAAGGGGAGCCAAAGAATATTCTCAAGTATTAACAGTTGAGTTGTCAATTCAACCGCACCTGAAAGACTTAATATCCACAGCAAAGTATTTAGTAGCAAAGTAATATGGAAGTAACGGTAGAAGTGGCAAAAGTAATAGTATTGGTTTTGTAGTGATTGTAACAGTGGCAACGGAAAAGTAACTAAGCAAAGATCAATATGTGAAAAGCTCATAGGCATTGGATCAGTGATGGATAATTATGTCGGATGCGATTCCTCATGCAACAGTTATAACATAGGGCGACATAGAACTAGCTCCAGCTCATCAATGTAGGCATGTATTCCGAATATAGTCATACGTGCTTATGGAAAAGAACTTGCATGACATCTTTTCTCCTACCCTTCTGTGGCAGCGGGGTCCTATTGGAAACTAAGGGATATTAAGGCCTTCTTTTAATAGAGTACCGGACCAAAGCATTAACACTTAGTGAATACATGAACTCCTCAAACTACGATCATCACCGGTAAGTATCTCCATTATTGTCACTTCAGGGTTAATGGATCATAACACATAATAGGTGACTATAGACTTGCAAGATAGGATCAAGAACTCACATATATTCATGAAAACATAGTAGGTTCATATCTGAAATCATGGCACTCGGGCCCTAGTGACAAGCATTAAGCATAGAAAAGTCATAGCAACATTAATCTCAGAACATAATGGATACTAGGGATCAAACCCTAACAAAACTAACTCGACTACAAGATAAATCTCATCCAACCCATCACCGTCCAACAAGCCTACGATGGAATTACTCACGCACGACGGTGAGCATCATGAAATTGGTGATGGAGGAAGGTTGATGATGACGATGGCAACGGATTCCCCTCTCCGGAGCCCCGAACAGACTCCAGATCAGCCCTCCCGAGAGAGATTAGGGCTTGGCAGTGGCTCCGTATTGTAAAACACGATGAATCCTTCTCTTTGATTTTTTTTCTCCCCGGACGTGAATATATAGAGTTGGAGTTGAGGTCGGTGGAGCACCAGGGGGCCCACGAGACAGGGGGCGCGCCCCCACCCTCGTGGACAGGGTGTGGGCCCCCTGGCCTTGATTCTTTCGCCAGTATTTTTTATATATTCCAAAAATATTCTCCGTTGATTTTCAGGTCATTCCGAGAACTTTTATCTCTGCACAAAAATAACACCATGGCAATTCTGCTGTAAACGTCAATCCGGGTTAGTTTCATTCAAATCATGCAAGTTAGAGTCCAAACAAGGGCAAACGTGTTTGGAAAGTAGATACGAGGGAGACGTATCAACTCCCCCAAGCTTAAACCTTTGCTTGTCCTCAAGCAATTCAGTTGATAAACTGAAAGTGATAAAGAAAAAAATTTACAAACTCTGTTTGCTTTTGTTGTATGTAAAGCCAACATTCAAGTTTTCAGCAAAGATTATGAACTAACCATATTCACAATAACATTTAGGTCTCATGTTTACTCATATAAATGGCATAATCAATTAGTGAGCAATAATAATAAATCTCGGATGACAACACTTTTTCAAAACAATCATAATATGATATAACAAGATGGTATCTCGCTAGCCCTTTCTGAGACCGCAAAACATAAATGCAGAGCACCTCTGAAGATCAAGGGCTGATTGGAAATTGTAATTCATGGTAAAAGAAATCCAGTCACAGTCATACTCAATGTAAACTAATAGTAATGCATGCAAATGACAGCGGTGCTCTCCAATTGGTGCTTTTTATTAAGAGGGTGACGACTCAACGTAAAAGTAAATAGATAGGCCCTTCGCAGAGGGAAGCAGGGATTTGTAGAGGTGCCAGAGCTCGATTTTGAAATAGAGATGAATAATATTTTGAGTGGTATACTTTCATTGTCAACATAATAACCGAGAGATCTCGATATCTTCCATGCTACACACATTATAGGCGGTTCCCAAACAAAATGGTAAAGTTTATACTCCCCCTACCACCAACAAACATCAATCCATGGCTTGTCCGAAACAACGGGTGCCTCCAACTAACAACAATCCTGGGGGAGTTTTGTTTGCAATTATTTTGATTTGATTTGAGCATGGGACTGGGCATCCCGGTTACCAGCCATTTTCTCATGAGTGAGGAGCGGAAGATATAGCATGGAAGATATAGACAACCCTAGTTGATACATGAGCTATTCGAGCATACAAAATAGAATTTCATTTGAAGGTTTAGAGTTTGGCACATACAAATTTACCTGGAACGGCAGGTAGATACCACATATAGGAAGGTATGGTGGACTCATATGGAATGACTTTGGGGTTTATGGAATTGGATGCACAAGCAGTATTCCCGCTTAGTACAAGTGAAGGCCAGAAAGAGACTAGGAAGCGACCAGCTAGAGAGCGACAACAATCATGAACATGCATTAAAATTAATCAACACTGAATGCAAGCATGAGTAGGATATAATTCACCATGAACATAAATATCGTGGAGGCTATGTTGATTTTGTTTCAACTACATGCGTGAACATGTGCCAAGTCAAGCCACTTGAATCGTTCAAAGGAGGATACCACCCTATCATACCACATCACAACCATTTTAATAGCATGTTGGCACATAAGGTAAACCATTATAAACTCCTAGCAAATTAAGCATGGCATGAGCAACTATAATCTCTAATTGTCACTGCAAACATGTTTCATTCATAATAGGCTGAATCAAGAATGATGAACTAATCATATTTACAAAAACAAGAGAGGTCGATTTCATACCAGCTTCTCTCATCTCAATCAGTCCATCGTATATCATCATTATTGCCTTTCACTTGCACAACCGAAGGGTGTGGATAAGAATAATAGTGCGCGTGCATTGGACTAAGTTGGAATCTGCAAGCATTCAATTCAAGGGAGAAGACAAGGTAATATGGGCTCTTTGTTAGATCAACAATAATGCATATAAGAGCCACTCAACATTTTCATTATGGTCTTCTCCTCTCGACCCCCAAAGAACAATAAAAGAAATAAAACTATTTACACGGGAAAGCTCTCAACAAGCAAAAGAAGAATGAGAAATCTTTTGGGGTTTTCTTTTAATTATTACTACTACAGGCATGGAAAGTAAACTAGCTAAAAGCTACAACTATTTCTTTTGTTTTTTCTTAAGGTTTTTGAAACACACAAGAAGAAAGCTTAAAAAGAAAATAAACTAGCATGGATAGTACAATGAAAAAATATGAGCACCGACAACTGGCATGAGTGTGTGTGAATATGAATGTAATGTCAATGAGAAATACATACTCCCCCAAGCTTAGGTTTTTAGCCTAAGTTGGTCTATGGCCATGGCTGGCCTGGTGGATATCCGAAGTTGAAGCTGGGGTCATACTGAGATGCAGCAGCTACTGCCTGAAGAGCTGCAGCTTGGAGGCGAGATGCCTCCGTCCTCCTCCCGTACTCGTTTGCCTCCTCCATGGTTATAACATATCTCCTTTTTACCTGAAAGTCAAAGAAAGTAGGAGCAGGGAGAGCAACATGGACGGTGCATCGTTTGTCAAAGATTAGTCGGTACTGAGAGGTTGTTCATTCCTCTCAATAAACTGATGGTGAACCATAGCATTAAAATCTAGATAAGCAGGAGGCAACTCCATATCATTTTCATGTATGGGTATCTCAAGAAAATTAGCTACACAAGTTGCATAAATTCCACCAAACAAGTCTCCACTTAAACTATTAAGATGCAACCTACGCGCAACAATAGCCCCCAAGTTGTATTGTTTATCTCCTAATACAACACTCTTGAGAACACTAAGATCTAGAACGCACATGTGACAAGCCTCATCCTTACCATTAATGCATCTACCTATAAAGAGAGCAAAATAATGTATGCCAGGAAAATGAATGCTCCCTATGGTAGCTTGTGTTATTTCTCTAGATTCCCCCATAGTGATATGATACGTCTCCGCCGTATCTACTTTTCCATACACTTTTGCCCTTGTTTTGGACTCTAACTTGCATGATTTGAATGGAACTAACCTGGACTGACGCTGTTTTTAGCAGAATTGCCATGGTGTTATTTTTGTGCAGAAATAAAAGTTCTCGGAATGACATGAAAATCAATGGAGATTATTTTTTGGAATATATAAAAAATACTGGAAGAAGAATCCACGTTAGGGGGGCCCACACCCTGTCCACGAGGGTGGGGGCGCGCCTACTCCCCTGGGCGCGCCCCCTGCCTTGTGGGCCCCCTGACGCTCCATCGACCTCAACTCGAACTCCATATATTCGTGTTCGGGGAGAAAAAAATCAGAGAGAAGGATTCATCGCGTTTTACGATACGGAGTTGCCGCCAAGCCCTAAACTCTCTCGTGAGGGGTGATCTGGAGTCCGTTCGGGGCTCCGGAGAGGGGAATCCGTCGCCATCGTCATCATCAACCTTCCTCCATCACCAATTTCATGATGCTCACCGCCGTGCGTGAGTAATTCTATCATAGGCTTGCTGGACGGTGATGGGTTGGATGAGATTTATCATGTAATCAAGTTAGTTTTGTTAGGGTTTGATCCCTAGTATCCACTATGTTCTAAGATTGATGTTTCTATGACTTTGCTATGCTTAATTCTTGTCACTAGGGCCCGAGCGCCATGATTTCAGATCTGAACCTATTATGTTTTCATGAATATATGTGAGTTCTTGATCCTATCTTGCAAGTCTATAGTCACCTACTATGTGTTATGATCCGACAACCTCGAAGTGACAATAATCGGGACCACTCCCGGTGATGACCGTAGTTTGAGGAGTTCATGTATTCACTATGTGTTAATGCTTTGGTCTGGTACTCTATTAAAAGGAGGCCTTAATATCCCTTAGTTTCCAATAGGACCCCGTTGCCACGGGAGGGTAGGACAAAAGATGTCATGCAAGTTCTTTTCCATAAGCACGTATGACTATATTCGGAATACATGCCTACATTACATTGATGAATTGGAGCTTGTTCTGTGTCACCCTATGTTATAATTGTTGCATGAATAATCACATCCGGCATAATTCTCCATCATCGATCCATTGACTACGAGCTTTTCATATATTGTTCTTCGCTTCTTTACTTTTCTGCTGCTACTGTTACAAATCACTATAAAACCAAAAATATTACTTTTGCTACCGTTACCACTACTATCATATTAATTTGCTACTAAATACTTTGCTGCAGATATTAAGTTTCCAGGTGTGGTTGAATTGACAACTCAGCTGCTAATACTTGAGAATATTCTTTGGCTCCCCTTGTGTTGAATCAATAAATTTGGGTTGAATACTCTACCCTCGAAAAATGTTGCGATCCCCTATACTTGTGGGTTATCAAGACCATTTTCTGGCGCCGTTGCCGGGGAGCATAGCTGTATTCTTTGATTGACTTGGGATTTATATCTGCTTATCATTATGAAGAACTTGAAAGATCAAAGAACCAAGATTTTTCCCTCAACTACGAGGGGAGGTAAGGAACTGCCATCTAGCTCTTCACTTGATTCACCTTCTGTTTTGAGTAAACTTGCGACACCTAAACCCGCTTCTGCTATTAATTCTAATATGTTGCATGTTATTGATGATGCCACTTCTACTATGCATGATACTTATGATGAAACTACTTCTATGCTTGATACTATTGTGCCACTTGGTGAATTTCTTGATGAACAACTTGCTAGGGCTAGAGAGAATGAAATTATTGAAACTGATAATATTAATGAAAGTGATGATGAAGATTCTCCCCTAGATATGAATTGCCTATTGTGACTGAGGGTTATGTTATGGATGAAGAAACTGCTAGAGACTTTCTTTCCTGCAATGATAGAAGTGATCTTAAGAAACTATTAGCTAAGCTGAAAGAAAAATCTCTGAATGCTAGAATGAAATATGATCCTGCTTATGCTACTTCACATATCTTTGTTACTGATAAGGATTATGATTTCTCAGTTGATCCTGATATAATTACTTTGGTTGAATCTGATCCTTTCTATGGCTATGAATCTGAAACTGTTGTGGCACATCTTACTACATTAAATGATATAGCTACCCTGTTCACTAATGATGAGAAAACTCTCTATTATTATATCCTTAAGTTATTTCCGTTCTCATTAAAGGGTGATGCTAAAACATGATTTAATTCTCTTGATCCTGGTTGTGTGCGTAGTCCCTAGGATATGATTTATTACTTCTCTGCTAAATATTTCCCCGCTCATAAGAAACAAGCTACTTTAAGGGAAATATATAATTTTGTGCAAATTGAAGAAGAGAGTCTCCCAAAAGCTTGAGGGAGGCTTCTCCAATTACTTAATGCTTTGCTTGATCATCCTCTCAAGAAAAATGAAATACTTGATATCTTTTTTAATGGACTAATCGATGCTTCCAGAGATTTCCTGGATAGTTCTGTTGGTTGTGTTTTCAGGGAAAGAATAGTTGATCAAGCTGAATTGCTATTGAATAATATGTTGACTAATGAAAATAATTGGGCACTTCCTGAACCAACTCCTAAGCCAACTCCGAAGAAAATGGGTATTCTATTTCTCAGTCCTGAAGATATGTAAGAGGCAAAGAAATCTATGGAAGAAAAGGGTATTAAAGCTGAAGATGCTAAGAATTTACCACCTATTGAAGAAATACATGGTCTTAATTTACCACCTATTGGAGAAATACATGGTCTTGATAACCCGACACAGGTAGTAAAGGTAAACTCTCTCTATAGATATGATAAAGCTGAAATCCTTCCTGCTAAGTTTGCTAGCCAATGTTTGGATGAGTTTGATAACTTTATGGTTAAGCAAGAAGATTTTAATGCTTATTTTGGTAGACAACTGAAACATAATGCTTATATGATTGAACACTTGGATGATTATATGTCTAGAGTTAAAGGTGAACTTAAACTCATTAGTAAACATGCTTCTATGGTTACCACTCAAGTAGAACAAGTACTTAAAGCTCAGAATGATTTGCTCAATGAATTAAATAATAAGAAGAATGATAATGCTATTAGAGTTATGACTAGAGGAGGTAAAGTGACTCAGGAACCTTTGTATCCTGAGGGCCACCCTAAGAGAATTGAGCAGGATTCTCAGAGAAATAACATTGATGCGCCTGGTCCTTCTAAGAGGAAGAAAAAGAAAAATGATAGGACTTTGCATGCTTCTAGTGAACCTGTTATTGACACACCTGAGAATCCCAATGATATTTCTATTTCTGATGTTGAAACACAATCTGGTAATGAACATGAACCTAGTGATAATGTTAATGATGATGTTCTTGTTGATGCTCAACCTAGCAATAATAATGATGTAGAAACTGAACCTGCTGTTGATCTTGATAACCCACAATCAAAGAATCAACGTTATGATAAGAGAGACTTTTTTGCTAGGAAGCACGGTAAAGAAAGAGAACCATGGTGAGGGAGTCCTGGATTAGGGGGTGTTCAGATAGCCGGACTATACCTTCAGCCGGACTCCTGGACTATGAAGATACAAGATTGAAGACTTCGTCCCGTGTCCGGGAGGGACTTTCCTTGGCGTGGAAGGCAAGCTTGGCGATACGGATATGTAGATCTCCTACCATTGTAACCGACTCTATGTAACCCTAACCCTATCCGGTGTCTATATAAACCGGAGGGTTTTAGTCCGTAGGACAACATACACATCAACAATCATACCATAGGCTAGCTTCTAGGGTTTAGCCTCCTCTATCTCGTGGTAGATCTACTCTTGTACTACCCATATCATCAATATTAATCAAGCAGGACGTAGGGTTTTACCTCCATCGAGAGGGCCCGAACCTGGGTAAAACTTCGTGTCCCTTGCCTCCTGTTATCATCCGGCCTAGACGCACAGTTCGGGACCCCCTACCCGTGATCCGCCGGTTTTGACACCGACATTGGTGCTTTCATTGAGAGTTCCTCTGTGTCGTCACCATCAGGAAGGATGCCTCGCCCCATCTTTAAAGATGGCACCGTTGCTAAGGGAGCTTTGGCTGTCGGCCAAACCCTCCGGCTAGGTGGTTTTCTTATGACCGCCTGTTCGGCTTCTGCGCCGATGATGACCTCTCGAGCCATCAAAAACAATCTTCATGTCAGCTTGGAACTTGCCAAGCAGTTAGATCCAATGGAGCTTTCCTCCATAAACGAGCTCTTGGATCGCTTCGCCGCCCTAGGAGTCGATACGGATTACGACCAGATCGGGCCTAAAACCGATCTGAGAGAGATTAACTCTCCCCAAGTCACCCATCACGTTGTCATGGTAGAGGGACAGTGCAGCGACCCTTCATCTATCTTAAGGATTCGCTACGTCCGGATTCCCGATCCCTCCAAGCCAGATACCCATTGAGGGGAGGATATCACTCAAGACCTCAATGTAGAGTCAGGCAACGGGCTGGATTCATTAGACAACATCCAGGAATCCAAATTTTCGAGTTCGGGAATTCCTTGGCCTATGAGCCTTAGATGGGGTGAGGCTTCGGATTTAATTCCACCCACCCACCCCAACATAAGCGATCTATCCAAAATCAGGCAAGAACCCGATGAAACAGTACATCATTACTGGGCCAGATTCCTCTTAGTTAAGAACAGGCTAAGGGACTGCCGTGAGGAAGACGCAACCTCAATCTTCTGCGATAATTGCACGGACAAGGGAATGCTCAACACCATAAGTCACCGTGATATTACACGCTTCGCTAACTTGGCGTCCATTGTACGAAAGTACTGTGCGATGGAAAGCGCCTGGAAAACCAAAATAAAATTTTGGGACAGTCCGGCCCTGAATACAAACCCAGTCCGAAATAAAAGGGTGCATCATCACCAGTCACCCGGGTCAAGCACTAAAAAGCAAAAACCCTCTACAGGGCATGGAACCGTACTGGAAGGATGGCTTAATGGACCCTGTAAAATTCACAGTACAGAGGACGCCACACCAACTCACAGCCTCAGAGCATGTTGGATACTCCGGCAGGTGGCCAAAATTGGCGAAAATCTCCTAATCGCGGAGGCCAAAGAAAGCCACCCCAGAGACACCAATACGGTATTAACAGTCTTCGAGACTTTCGCATCAAATAATATGCGAAAAAGGACACTCCGCAGCCTTGCCGAAGTCTACCAAGTAGCAACAATAAACCCATGGAGTGACACGGCTATTACCTTTAACGCCAGTGATGAACCTAAATTCTGAACAGCCCGAGCACCAGCCGCATTGGTCCTCAGTCCAATAGTGGATGGCTTTCGTCTTACCAAGGTACTCATGGACGGCGGTAGCGGATTGAACCTCATTTATGAGGAGACCCTTCAAAAAATGGAAATAGACTGGAACCGCATTGAGCGAAGCAGCACAACCTTTATAGGAATAATCCCCAGTCGGGAAGCACGCTGTACAGGAAAAATCACACTAGATGTGGTGTTCGGCACGCCGGATAATTACAGGTCCGAAGAGGTCACGTTCCAGGTGGCTCCATTCAGCAGCGGTTATCACGCTCTGCTAGGGCGGGAAGCGTTCACAATCTTCCAAGCAATACCCCATTACAGGTACATGAAGCATAAGATGCTCGGGCCTAACGGGATCATCACTCTCGCTAGTGATCCGGACATAGCACTCCGCGCAGAAAACAAGACAGCCGCACTGGCCCTCGAGGCACTATCCGAAGCCCAGCGGCTGAGGAGCTGACTGCGCTGCGCTCTATAGTGAATAGGGACAATGTGGTACTCGACAAAAGATCCAAGTCCACCTCCTTTAAACCGGCGGACGAAATAGTCAAATTCCAAGTCCATCCAACGGACCCCAATAAAACAGCTTCCATCGGGGCACAGTTAAACCCTGATGTCGACGCCGCATTGCGAGAGTTCCTATGAGAGAACAGGGACATTTTCGCCTGGCACCCTTTAGACATGTCAGGAATCCCGCGCAGGCTGGCCGAGCACAGCTTAAATATCCAAACAGGATTCAAACCTGTCAAACAGGCTCTTCGGCGTTTTTCCGAACCTAAGAGACAGGCCATGGGAGAGGAGCTAGCAAAGCTATTGGAGGCCGGATTCATCAGAGATATAAAACATCTGGACTGGCTAGCAAACCTGGTGATGGTACCAAAGAAGGACAAATCCTGGCGCCTGTGTGTCGATTTTAAAGACCTTAACAAGGCTTGCCCAAAGGATCCCTTCCCCCTCCCTCGCATCGATCAAATTATCGATGCTACTGCAGGACATGATTTGTTGTGTTTCCTCGATGCGTATTATGGCTACCATCAAATCAAGATGGCAGAACCAGACCAAGCCGCAACGGCATTTATCACACCATACGGGCCATTCTGCTTCAACACGATGCCCTTCGGGCTCAAAAACACCGGCGCAACATATCAGCGCATGATTCAGACATGTCTAGCAAGCCAGATCGGCAAAACAGTGGAGGCATATGTAGATGATGTGGTCGTCAAAACAAGACATGTTGAATCTCTAGTAGACGACTTGAGGCTCACATTTGATAACCTCCGAACATACGACATCAAGCTCAACCCGGAAAAATGCGTTTTCGGTGTTCCAGCCGGAAAGCTCTTGGGCTTCATTGTATCCGGTAGAGGAATTGAAGCAAATCCAGCTAAGATCCGAGCTCTGTCACAACTGGATATCCCAAAGGACCTCAAACAAATACAAAAGTTAACCGGATGCGTGGCGGCTCTAAGCCGCTTTATCTCTCGCTTGGGAGAAAAGGCCCTACCCCTTTACCGCCTCCTTCGGCGCACCGAACACTTCAAATGGACGGATGCAGCCACGGCCGGACTCGACGAAATAAAAGCCATACTGGCAACAAACCCAGTCCTAGCCACGCCAAACATCGACGAACCAATGCTATTATACATTGCGGCAACACATCAGGTTGTAAGCGCAGTGCTCGTCGTCGAATGAGAAGCGGACAGACACAAATCCCCCCTTCAAAAGCCGGTCTATTATGTGTCCACTGTCCTCACTCCCTGCAAATCACGGTACCCGCATTATCAAAAGATTGCGTATGCGGTATTCATGGCATCCCGGAAGCTACGACACTACTTTCAAGAGTGTTCAATAACAGTAGCCTCGGAAGTACCACTTAACGATATTATAAACAACCGTGACGCAATGGGCCGGATTGCAAAATGGGCCATTGAGCTCCTCCTGTTCGACATAACTTATAAGCCACGACGAGCCATCAAGTTGCAAGTCTTGGCCGACTTCGTCGCAGAATGGACGGAGGCCGAACTCCCTAGAGAGTACAGCACATATTCAAATTGGATCATGCATTTCGACGGCTCCAAGATGTTGGCCGGACTGGGGGCGGGCGTCGTTTTTACGTCCCCCATAGGAGACACAGTTCAATACGTACTACAGATTATGTACACGGACTCCAACAACGCAACCGAATATGAGGCCCTTTTACATGGTATCCGGATGGCAGTATCCATGGGCATCCAACGCCTAGAGGTGCGCGGGGACTCGAACCTCGCAATATCCCAAATAAATGGAGACTTCAATGCCAAGGATCCAAAAATGGCAGCTTACCGCAATGCCGTCCTAAAAATGTCATCTCGGTTCGAGGGGCTTGAATTTCACCATATAGCCCGGGAAAATAATCAGGCGGCAGATGTCCTGGCACGCATCGGTGCAAAACGCGATGTAGTCCCCCCCAACATCTTCTTGGAAAGGCTGTTCAAGCCATCCGTAGTATGGGAAGGGGAGCCGAACAATAACAGCCCGGACTCAACCACACTGCCCGACACCGAACATTCTGACACAATCGGAGGCTCTGCCAATGAAATAACACCTTTAGCCCACATAATAATGGCCGTTATCGCCCCGTGGACAGAACCATTCCTCGCCTACCTTACTAGGCAGGAACTCCCCAAGGACCAAAATGAGGCACGCTGCATAGTGCGGCGATCCAAAGCCTACAGAGTCCACGAGGGAGAGCTTTATAAGAAAAGCACTACCGGAGTCCTTCAAAGGTGCATCTCCGAAGAGGAGGGGCGGAACCTCCTGGCTGAAATTCATGCCGGACTTGGCGGTCATCACGCTGCAGCCCGGTCCCTTGTAAGCAAGGCCTTCCATACAGGCTTTTATTGGCCGACGGCCCGGGCAGACGCTCAGGACTTAGTCCAACGATGCACCGGTTGCCAGCTCTTTGCAAACCAAAGCCATATGCCACCCACCGCCCTCCAAACTATCCCCATTACTTGGCCCTTCGCGGTCTGGGGGCTTGATATGGTTGGACCCCTTAAAGGCGGAACCCACAAGCAAAAATACTTACTGGTCATGGTGGATAAGTTCACCAAATGGATAGAAGCCAAGCCTGTTAAGACGGCCGAATCCGGATCGGTGATAGACTTTATATCCGGGGTTGTACACCGTTACGGCGTCCCCCACAGCATCATCACTGATAACGGCACGAACTTCACGGCCAACGAGGTAAAACTCTGGTGCAAAAACATGGGCACCAGGCTCGATTATGCTTCCGTCTATCACCCACAAACTAACGGCCAGGTAGAACGTGCAAATGGTCTTATCATGAGCGGCATCAAACCCAGATTAGTGCAGTCCCTCAAGGAATCTAACACACACTGGGTAGAGGAGCTCGACTCCGTACTCTGGGGGCTACGGACCACGCCGAATCGCACCACCAGATACACACCATTCTTTATGGTGTACGACGCAGAGGCAGTTTTGCCTTGCGACATAATTCATGACTCACCTCGAGTGTGCATGTATGAAGAAAGAGAAGCCGAGCTCGATCGGTAGGACAGCTTGGATGCATTGGAGGAGGAGCGTGACATGGCAAAAGCCCGTTCCGCATTCTATCAACAGCAGGCTCGAAGATACCAAAGCAGAGAAGTACGAGCCAAAAATTACAACATTGGCGAATTAGTTCTACGACTACCGGACAATAAAAAGGACAAACTCAAGCCCAAGTGGGAAGGTCCCTTCATAATTGACCAAGTCCTAACTGGTGGAGCGTACCGTCTGCGGGATGCATCGGATAACCGACTCGAGCCAAACCCATGGAACGTAGCCCGTCTCCGAAGATTCTATGCCTAGCATCGGACTTTGTGTTCGTCTCCTTCCTATGTCCATCTTTTATATTTTCTGTCTTACATTTCTCTTCTCTCTCTCTCTCTCTCTCTCTCTCTCTCTCTCTCTCTCATAGCCTCTAAAGGCTCATAAAGTGACGCGCTATCCGCGCTCATTAAACCTGGGGGCTTCTTTAAACAGAAGCTTATTCATGCAGGCTTCATGCCCAACACATGTGTCACACTTCCGCATGTACCTTTTATTCACCATTATATGCATCGATATGACTTAAGTTTTGGCCAAGCTGGGTTGCCTGGCTCCTGTGCTTACCCCTACGTTCCCGATTGTTCGGCTAGGTGGTAAAGGAGCACCTCTGCGATTGTTACTGCCGGGTCAGCCGGACGTGTACCTCAGACTGGGTGAAGCCGAAAGCTAGTGTTCTTAAGGGAATATTCGGTCGGTGAACTAAAGATGATCTTTTTTACTTTTATCTATACGCCCCTAGATGTTTTTCCTGTGTTTCTTTTCGCAGCTTGGACATGCACCTTAGGGCATGCCTCCCAGGGAAAGGAACCCCTAACGGAACTATTCTCCCTGGAAGATGTTTCTTACTAACCATGTAATATAACATACCTAGTCGGGCACTTGTCTGTTCACGCCCTAATGACCCCTACGCCTGGTCTCCATGCATTCCCCGGTTCCTATATAACCGCATGGGAATTCGGACACACTCCGGACCGTCAGGTCCCGAGGCTGAAGCGAAAAGGTTGGCCATGACAAATGATCTACAATCCGGCTAGAAGGCATTATAAATGTCAATTAAATTACATAGTCATTTTGACTGGTTGTATTCCTCTTCAATACCATCTAACAGGCTGTCTAATTTACAGTCCTGCTGGGAATACTTGGCGGCCAACTCTACTTGGTCGTATACTAAGCTTACAGGGATCTCCTTCCCATCGGGTCCTACAGGACCGACCTCGGCCATGTGGTTGGGGTTAGCCTTTGCGTACCGCGTCTTCACCATGGCCGAGGCCTCCCTAGCACCTTGACGGCAGGCTGATATCTTCCACAGTTGGAAGCACCGCCGTGCTCCCTTTAGCTTCTCCGCAAGCTCTCCAAGACCTTCGGGCATGGAGACGGATGGCCACAGGGCCTGGGCGACGCCTCGCATCACCTGCCGAACTCGATCAAGCAGTTGCGAGAGCTCGGGAAGAAGGTCACCCGTAGAACCGGGCATCTCCTCTGCAGGACGACCTGTTAGCACACCTACAGACATTGCTCTGTTAGTCGACTTCCCCGCCGAACTTTCTTTCAAAAGGTTCGTTCAAGCACTTACTAAATATGCCGCGCCGAAGCCACTGATTCTCCTTCACGGAGTCTGACAGCTGGGCACGAACATCTTTTAGCTCGACGCCTAGCTTGGTGTTGGCATCTTGGAGATCGTTCTTCTCCCCCATCACCTTTATCAGCACCCTCTCACCAGCCTTTAGCTGGCGTAGGAGGTGTTGCCTTTCCGGATTCAATCCGGCACAATTTGCAATTTCATTTGTCAGATTCGCACCAAAGCCGTGCTTCGCAAAATACTTATCTTTCGAAGTGAATATTACCAGAGGGGGTCTCCTTAGGCTCCCCTGCCGCGGCTAGTGCGGCCTCAAGTTGGGCTTTGCACTCTTCCAGCTCCTTGGATAGTAGGGAATTCTTTTCCGTAAGAACTTGCATCACAAATGATCCTTAAATCAGTTATTCTAACTGTTTCAAGTCTCGGGGGCTACTGGTATATACATATAATTACCAGAATTTTCTTACCCGTATGTCTTTTACATATTGCTCCGTGGCTCTGGCTAGACCATTTTGAGCGGCACGGAGGTGCGCATCTCCCGAGTTGAAGGCGTCTAACGCCCCCTGGGAGAAACAAGC
This sequence comes from Triticum aestivum, assembly GCF_018294505.1. Classification (NCBI taxonomy): domain Eukaryota; kingdom Viridiplantae; phylum Streptophyta; class Magnoliopsida; order Poales; family Poaceae; genus Triticum; species Triticum aestivum. Next base: position 684,974,101 of record NC_057803.1, on the reverse strand, counting down.
GTCGCGAAGAATTGTCCAGCGACGCCTGTGGTTCATGCACTCTCCACCTCAGAGTTGGTGGCAGACAACCCGTCCACATCCTCCGTCGGAGGAGCGTCTGGCGCGCGCCTTGCGCTCGCCTCCGCCTCCGGACCAGGCTTTGGAGCCTGGCTGGTGGAGGCGCGATTGGCAGCCTCTCCGGGTATAGTCCGGCGAGGTCTCTTTGTCCTAAAGAGAGCATGAGTGTCAATGTGCCTCGAAGGTATAACACCTGGGATAAGGGGGCGCGCCATACCTTTGCGCTGACGCGTCGGTCCGGACTACACTTCTTTTCGGCCCACGGGGCCCCACGGCCCCTCGTTGGCTTGTCGCCGCACGTTCGGCCTTCCACCTTAAAAACCTCCCCTGCAAAGTTCGGTTGCAATCAGGAAACTGAACACGAGTGGGCGGACACCTATTCGAGGTACTAGGACTTCAATCTCAGGTACCTGGGGCGTCAGGATTAGCCCTGGGTAATCGGCTGTAATGGCCACCAAGGTGTTGTCCTCGTTCAATTGATGGAACACTCCATCAATCAGCTCCACAAATATGTCCGGATCCTCTTGAGAGGCCGGGTCGAGGGACCTTCCTGGGTCCTCGGGTTGTGGAGGAGGGCTGCTTATTTACTTAACAGCCCGGCGCAGTTCCTGCGTTAAAGTCGTCAGACTGAATATTTAACAATGGGAATACAAAACGGATGGACAAGTAAATACGGCCGCTTACCCAGCTCGGGGGATTGTGCATGGAGAATCCACCCTGAGGGTTGACACGGAGAAATTCCTCCTCTTCTCCCTTATACAAAGTGGACAAGATATTTAGTAGAGCGGCAGCTGAATCCGGCCCCTTACGGCCGTAGCGGGTGGTGTCGTCCTCCCCGTTGAAGTCCCACATGGGGTGGCTTCTATACTAAAGCGGCTGCACCCCCCGCATAATGCATTCGGCCATAACCCCGATCATGGTTAGTCCGGAATGGGCTAACAATCTTATTCGGCCCATCAGGTAAATGATGTCCCTGTCACTTTCCCTCTGAGGGCTCCGTGGGCGCCAGCTTAGGCGCTTCTTTAAGGGAGCACTGTTGAATTTAGGGAGGCTGATCCAGACAGGATCCGGCAGCGGTACGTCTTCTATATAGAACCATTCCGAGGGCCAGTCTTCGGACGCCTTCATTGGGGTTCCGGACAGATATCCGGTCCCGGCGATGCGCCACACTTCGGCTCCGCCCACTTGATACATTGACCCCTTCTTGGAACGGGGCACGAGGCAAAATAGCTCCTTCCACAGTCCGAAATGAGCTTCAACACCCAAGAACAGCTCGCAGAGGGCTACAAAGCCCGCGATATGCAATACTGAGGCAGGCGTGAGATGATGTAGCTGGAGGCCGTAGAACTTCAGCAGCCCCCGGAAAAATGGGTGGATTGGAAATCCGAGCCCCCTTATTAAGTAAGGGACAAGGCACACCCGCTCTCCTTTGGAGGGATTAGGGGCATTCTCTGCTTGCTCTCCACCATTGTAGATGGCAAGACCAGCTTGAACCGGGACCATATAGGCCGGGGGGAGAAATCCCTTGGTCTAGAGCGTCACTAGCTCGCTATGCAGGATGGAACATCTCTCCCAATATCCAAGCTTAGGGCTGGAAGGGTGAGGAGAGGAGTTGCGACGGCTGGCCATGGTGGAATGGACCTTTGTCGGATGCGCTCTGATGAACACTCGCGGAGGGGAGAAGGTGTGGATTGGATCTAAATCCTCGTCCCCTTAAATAGGGCAGCTCATTTACGCGGCTAGGGTGTGAATGTAAAAACACTCAGACTTTTCATATTCATTTGACACGTGGGAAGCGGCCATTATTGGGCATAGAAGCCAAGAAGCGCAACATCTACAAGAAACCGGACTTTATTCAAACAGGTACACGGAATTTGGAGGAGAACCCGCCTTGCAATGTCGAAGACAATCTGCGCACCGGACTCATCGTCATTGAAGCCTGGTTCGGGGGCTACTGAGGGAGTCCTAGATTAGGGGGTGTTCGGATAGCCGGACTATACCTTCAGCCGGACTCCTGGACTATGAAGATACAAGATTGAAGACTTCGTCCCGTGTCCGGGAGGGACTTTCCTTGGCATGGAAGACAAGCTTGGCGATACGGATATGTAGATCTCCTACCATTGTAACCGACTCTATGTAACCCTAACCCTATCCGGTGTCTATATAAACCGGAGGGTTTTAGTCCGTAGGACAACATACACATCAACAATCATACCATAGGCTAGCTTCTAGGGTTTAGCCTCCTCGATCTCGTGGTAGATCTACTCTTGTACTACCCATATCATCAATATTAATCAAGTCGGACGTAGGGTTTTACCTCCATCGAGAGGGCCTGAACCTGGGTAAAACTTCGTGTCCCTTGCCTCCTGTTATCATCCGGCCTAGACGCACAGTTCGGGACCCCCTACCCGAGATCCGCCGGTTTTGACACCGACACATGGGTTCAGAAACCCATGCCTTTTCCTCCTAAACTATCCAAGAAAAAGTATGATGAGGATTTTGAGCGCTTTGCTAAAATGATTAGACCTATCTTTTTGCGTATGTGTTTGATTGATATGCTTAAAATGAATCATTATGCTAAGTACATGAAAGATATTGTTACAAATAAGAGAAAGATACCGGAAGCTAAAATTTCCACCATGCTTGCTAATTATACTTTTAAGGGTGGAATACCAAAGAAACTTGGAGATCCAGGAGCACCAACTATACCATCCTCCATTAAAATAAACTATGTTAAAACTGCTTTATGTGATCTTGGAGCCGGTGTTAGTGTTATGCCTCTCTCTTTATATCGTAGACTTGATTTGAATAAGTTGACACCTACTGAAATATCTTTGCAAATGGCTGATAAATCAACTGCTATACCTATTGGTATTTGTGAGGATGTGCCTGTTGTGGTTGCAAACTTTACTATTTTAACGGACTTTGTTATTCTTGATATTACCGAGGACGATAGTATGTCCATTATTCTTGGAAGACCCTTTTTGAATACTGCAGGGGCTGTTATTAATTGCAACAAAGGCAATGTCACTTTTCATGTTAACGGTAATGAGCATACAGTACACTTTCTGAGGAAACAACCTCAAGTCCACAGTATCAATTCTATTGGAAAATTTTCAACAATTACTATTGGAGGTTTTGAGTTTCCTCTTCCTACTGTCAAGAAGAGATATGATGTTCTTATTATTGGGGATGTGCATATCCCCGTTGAGGTAACATAGTGTTATTTGAAAATTCTCCGGTTTCATGTTATTCGAAATGAGTTTGTTAACAAGACCTGATCAACCTTGTTAGTGGATTCCTTTTGATGAGCATGAGATGGATGAAGTTAGAAAACACAACTCTCTGTACCCTCTCTTTACTTTTTGTTATTTATATTAAATAAAGCAAAAATAGTAATTTCTGTCAGTTTTCTGAATTATCCGTGCAATAAAAAATACCTCGAAAATAAAAGTTCTCCAGATGCCCTGAAAATTTAATATGATTTTTTCTAGAATATTTGAGAATATCTGGCACTGAGAACACATCAGGGGGAGCCAGCACCTGGCCACGAGGGTCCAGGGCCCGCCCACCCCCTGGGCGTGCCCCTTGCCTCATGGGCCCATGGTGGCTCCCCTCCACTTATTCCAGCCACCACACACTCCTTCTTCCTCCCAAAAAAATCACCAACCAGCTCAGGCACGAGTTCTAGCTCATCTTGCTGTCATTTTCGATCTCCTAGCTCAAAGCTCCATTCACAAAACTGCTTTGGGGGATTGTTTTTCGGTATGTGACTCCTCCAATGGTCCAATTAGTTTTTGTTCTAGTGCTTTATTCATTGCAAATTTTTGCTACTTGGGTGATCCTGTTCTTGAGCTTGCATGTCAAATTTATGTGGTCAAAAGTAGTTTTAATGCATGATATGGCCTCTAGGCACTTGTGGGAGTAGTTGCTATCAATTTTATTGGGTTTGGTTCACTTTTATTTTGAAGTTACTAAAAATTTCAGAAATTTTTCAGAGGATGAAATATGTTTAGGAAAATGTACTAAGGTGGTTCTTCAAGGAAGCAAGGACCCAGGCCCGCAATGCGTGAGCCGGACGATGAACCACCGAGGGACGCTCAAGTGCGGCCTTGTGAATGGCCGTCAGAAGATTTCATGGTCCAAGCAGGAATCAAGGAGGAATTTTACGCATATGTGTGTAACGCCGATCTTGAGAGCTTTGTGGCAGATAAGTGCCGTCAGTACCACTACCTCACTGATTCCTTTATGAGAAGGTTTGAATTTTCATCATCACGCAATTCTCAAACTGTCCTGTTTGATCTTTATGATAAATCTTATACCATGGACTTAGAAGATTTTAACACTGCTTGTAAACTCCCAGAGTGGGGTAATGTTAGTGAACCTCGCAAATCTGAATATAGAGACTTTCTTGCTAGTATAACTGTGGGGGAATCTAGAGAAATCACGCAGGCTACCATAGGGAGCATTCATTTTCCTGCTATACATTATTTTGCTCTCTTTATATGTTGATGCATAAATGGTAAGGATGAGGCATGTCACATGTGTGTGCCAGATCTTAGTGTTCTTAAGAGGGCTATATTAGGAGATAGACAATATAACTTGGGGGCCATTGTTACACGCAGGTTGCATAATAACAAAATTAATGGAGATTTCTTTGGTGGAATTTACGCAACCCGTTTAGCTGATTTTGTTGAGATACCCATACGTGGAGATGACATTGAGTTGCCTCCTGCTTATTTAGATTATAATGCCATGGTTCGTCATCAGTTTGTTGAGAGGAACAATCAGTTCCTCCAGTACCGACTAATCTTTGACAGACAACGCACCTGTCACGTCGCTCTCCCTGCTCATGCCTTCTTTGAATTTCAGGCAAAAGGGAGATATGTTATAACCAGGGAGGAGGCGACCGAGTACGAGAGGAGGACAGAGGCAGCCCGCCTCCATGTTGCAGCTCTTCAGGCAGTAGCTGATGCATCTCAGTACGACCCCAGCTTCAACTTCGGATATCCACCAGGCCATCCATGGGCATAGACCAACTTAGGCCAAAAGCCTAAGCTTGGGGGAGTACGTATTTCTCACCGACATTACATTCATGCTCACACACTCATGCTAGTTATCAGTGCTCATACTCTTTCATTGTATCATCCATGATAGTTTATTTCCTTTTTAGCTTTCTTCTTGTGTGCCTTAATAAACCTTAAGAAAAACCAAAAAAATTAGTTGTAGCTTTTAGTTAGTTTACTTTCCATGCCTGTAGTAGTAGTAATTAAAAAGAAAACCAAAAAAGATATCTCGTTCTTCTTTTGCTTGTTGGGAGCTTTCCCGTGTAAATAGTTTTGTTTGTTTTCTTTGGGGTCGAGAGGAGAATACCATAATGAAAATGTTGAGAGGCTCTCTTATGCATTATTGTTGATCTAACAAAGAGCCCATTTTACCTTGTCTTCTCCCATGAATTGAATGCTTGCAGATTCCAGCTTAGTCCAATGCACGTGCACTATTATTATTATCCACACTATTCAGTCGTGCAAGTGAAAGGCAATAATGATGATTATATGATGAACTTATTGAGATGAGAAAAGCTGGTATGAACTCGACCTCTCTTGTTTTTGTAAATATGATTAGTTCATCATTCCTGATTCAGCCTATTATGAAAGAAACATATTTGCAATGACAATTCGAGATTGTAGTTGCCTATGCCATGCTTAATTAGCTAGGAGCTTATAATGGTTTACCTTGCGTGCCAACATGCTATTAAAATGGTTGTGATGTGGTATGATAGGGTGGTATCCTCTTTTGAATGATTCGAGTGGCTTGACTTGGCACATGTTCATGCATGCAGTTGAAACAAAATCAACATAGCCTCTATGATATTTATGTTCATGGTGCATTATATCCTACTCATGCTTGCATTCGGTGTTGATTAATTTTAATGCATGTTCATGACTGTTGTCGCTCTCTAGCTGGTCGCTTCCCAGTCTTTTTATAGCCTTCACTTGTACTAAGCGGGAATACTGCTTGTGCATCCAATTCCATAAACCCCAAAGTTATTCCATATGAGTCCACCATACCTGCTATATACGGTATCTACCTGCCGTTCCAAGTAAATTTGTATGTGCCAAACTCTAAACATTTAAATAAAATTCTGTTTTGTATGCTCGAATAGCTCATGTATCAACTAGGGCTGTCTATATGTTGCATGCTAGGCGGGTTATTCTCAAGAGGAGTGGACTCCGCTCCTCACTCATGAGAAAATGGCTGGTCACCGGGATGCCCAGTCCCATGCTTTATGCAAATCAAATCAAAATAACTGCAAACAAAACTCCCCCGGGACTCTTGTTAGTTGGAGGCACTCGTTGTTTCGAGAAAGCCATGGATTGATGCTTGTTGGTGGAGGGGGAGTATAAACTTTACCATTATGCTTGGAAACCGCCTATAATGTGTGTAGCATGGAAGATATCGAGATCTCTCGGTTGTTATGTTGACAATGAAAGTATACCGCTCAAAATATTATTCATATCTATTTCAAAATCGAGCTCTAGCACCTCTACAAATCCCTTCTTCCCTCTGCGAAGGGCCTATCTATTTACTTTTATGTTGAGTCATCATCCTCTTAATAAAAAGCACCAGTTGGAGAGCACCGCTGTCATTTGCATCCATTACTGTTAGTTTACATTGAGTATGACTTGACACGATCTATTTTACCATGAATCACAATGTCTAGTCAGTCCTTGATCTTTAAAGGTGCTCTGCATTTATGTTTTGCGGTCTCAGAAAGGGCTAGCGAGATACCATCTTATTATATCATATTATGATTGTTTTGAGAAAGTGTTGTCATCCGAGATTTATTATTATTGCTTGCTAGTTGATTATGCCATTGATATGAGTAAATATGAGACCTAAATGTTATTGCGAATGTGGTTAGTTCGTAATCTTTGCTGACAACCTGAATGCTGGCTTTACATATTTACAGAGTTTGTAAAAGTTTTTCTTTATCACTTTCAGTTTATCAACTGAATTGCTTGAGGACAAGCAAATGTTTAAGCATGAGGGAGTTGATACGTCTTCGTCGTATCTACTGTTCCAAACACTTTTGCCCTTGTTTTGGACTCTAACTTGCATGATTTGAATGGAACTAACCCGGACTGACGCTGTTTTTAGCAGAATTGCCATGGTGTTATTTTTGTGCAAAAATATATAAAAGTTCTCGGAATGACCTGAAAATCAACGGAGAATATTTTTGGAATATATAAAAAATACTGGAAGAAGAATCCACGTCAGGGGGGCCACACCCTGTCCACGAGGGTGGGGGCGTGCCGACCCCCCTGGGCGCGCCCCCTGCCTCGTGGGCCCCCTGACGCTCCACCGACCTCAACTCCAACTCCATATATTCGTTTTCGGGGAGAAAAAAAATCAGAGAGAAGGATTCATCGCGTTTTACGATACAGAGCCACCGCCAAGCCCTAAACTCTCTCGGGAGGGCTGATCTGGAGTCCGTTCGGGGCTCCGGAGAGGGGAATCCGTCGCCATCGTCATCATAAACCTTCCTCCATCACCAATTTCATGATGCTCATCACCGTGCGTGAGTAATTCCATCGTAGGCTTGCTGGATGGTGATGGGTTGGATGAGATTTATCATGTAATCGAGTTAGTTTTGTTAGGGTTTGATCCCTAGTATCCACTATGTTCTGAGATTGATGTTGCTATGACTTTGCTATGCTTAATGCTTGTCACTAGGGCCCAAGTGCCATGATTTCAGATCTGAACCTATTATGTTTTCATGAATATATGTGAGTTCTTGATCCTATCTTGCAAGTCTATAGTCACCTACTATGTGTTATGATCCGGCAACCCCGAAGTGACAATAATCGGGACCACTCCCGGTGATGACCGTAGTTCGAGCAGTTCATGTATTCGCTATGTGTTAATGCTTTGGTCCGGTACTCTATTAAAAGGAGGCCTTAATATCCCTTAGTTTCCAATAGGACCCCGCTGCCACGGGAGGGTAGGACAAAAGATGTCATGCAAGTTCTTTTCCATAAGCACGTATGACTATATTCGGAATACATGCCTACACTACATTGATGAATTTGAGCTAGTTCTATGTCACCCTATGTTATAACTGTTGCATGAATAATCGCATCCGGCATAATTCTCCATCACCGATTCATTGCCTACGAGCTTTTCATATATTGTTCTTCGCTTCTTTACTTTTGTGCTGCTACCGTTACAAATAACTATAAAACCAAAAATATTACTTTTGCTACCGTTACCACTACTATCATATTACTTTGCAACTAAATACTTTGCTGCAAATATTAAGTTTCCATGTGTGGTTGAATTGACAACTCAGCTGCTAATACTTGAGAATATTCTTTGGCTTCGCTTGTGTCGAATCAATAAATTTGGGTTGAATACTCTACCCTCAAAAACTATTGCGATCCCCTATACTTGTGGGTTATCATGATACTAGCAAGAAATTCTTTAAATTCAGATTTGCGAGGTTCACTAACATTACCCCACCGCGGGAGTTTACAAGAAGTATTAAAATCTTCTAAGTCCATGGTATAAGATTTATCATACAGATCAAATAGGACAGTGTGAGAATTGCGTGATGATGTAAATTTAAACCTTCTCACAAAGGAATCAGTTAGGTGATAATATTGGGGGCACTTATCTGACACGAAGCCCTCAAGTTCAGCATTACGCACATACGCGTCAAATTCCTCCTTAATTCCTGCTTGGACCATAAAATCTTCTGACGGCCATTCACAAGGCCGCACTTGAGCTTCTCTTGGTAGTTCATAGTCGGACTCACGTATCGCGGGCTTGGGTCCTTGCTTCCTTGAGTAACCACCTTGGTACATTTTCCTATAATATTTCTTCCTCTGAAAAATTTCTGAAATTTTTAGTAACTCAAAATAAAAGTGAACCAAACTCAACAAAATTGATAGCAACTACTCCTATAAGTGCCTAGAGGCCATATCATGCATTAAAACTACTTTTGACCACATAAATTTGACATGCAAGCTCAAGAACAGGGTCACCTAAGCAGCAAAAATTTGCAATAAATAAAGCACTAAAACAAAAACTAATTAGACCATTGGAGAAGTCACATACCGAAGAACAATCCCCCAAAGCAGTTTTGTGAATGGAGCTTTGAGCAAGGAGATCGAAAATGGCAGCAAGATGAGTTAGAACTCGGGTTTGAGCTGGTGGGTGATTTTTTCTGGAGGAAGACGAAGTGTGTGGGTGCAATAATAAGTGGAGGGGGCCACGTGGGGCCCATGAGGCAGGGGGCGCGCCCAGGGGGTAGGGCGCGCCCTGCACCCTCGTGGCCAGGTGGTTGCCCCCTCCGGTGTGTTCTTAGTGCCAATAATTCTTAAATATTCTACAAAAAATAATATTTCATTTTCGGGACATTTGCAGAACTTTTATTTTCGGGGTATTTTTTATTGCAAGGATAATTCAGAAAACAGACAGAAAGTACTATTTTTACTTTATTTAATCTAAATAATAGAAAGTAAAAAGAGGGCAGAGAGTTGTGTTTTCTAACTTCATCCATCTCATGCTCATCAAAAGTAATCCACTAACAAGGTTGATCAAGTCTTGTTAACAAACTCTTTCCTAATAACATGAAACCGGGGAATTTTCGAATAAAACTAGGTTACCTCAACGGGGATATGCACAACCCCAACAATAAGAATATCATATTTCTTCTTGACAGTAGGAAGAGGAAATTCAAAACCTCCAATTGTAATTGTTAAAAATTTTCAAATAGAATTGATACTGTGGACTTGAGGTTGTTTCCTCGGAAAGTGTACTATATGCTCATTACCATTAACATGAAAAGTGACATTGCCTTTGTTACAATCAATAACAGCCCCTGCAGTATTCAGAAAGTGTCTACCAAGAATAATAGACATACTATCGTCCTCGGGAATATCAAGAATAACAAAGTCCGTTAAAATAGTAACGTTTGCAACCACAATAGGCACATCCTTATGACGCCCGGATAACTAAGCTGCAGTAATCCTCCGTTAATGGTGCCATGTCATCACATTACTGTTGCAAATCCTTACTTGATCCAAATCTTTGTTCAAACTCAAATTCAAATTAAAGTCCAAAATTCAAAGTTTTCAAACATGAAAGCTAAAATGTTCAAAGTGTGGCAAATAATCTCTAGTTATTATTTTTGTTGGAACCAACCTCTTTTGGATTCCCAAGTGCCCCTAGATATTTATTTAGTGGTCTGCCAACATTTAAAAAAATGGCCTTTTCAATTTCTAAAAATGGTTAGACAACCCATTTTGCCCCCATACTTTTTGTTTCATCTCATTATATTGTGTCAGATTTATGTGCCAAGTTCTTCAGAACAAAACTCACTTGGTACAAAAAGAAAATGCAAAAGGAAAAGAGAAATGGAAAACAAAATAGAAAAGGGAACAGACCTAATCTACTAGGCGTTTTGGCCCATCTAACTAAACAGTCGGGCCGGCCCACCCTGGCGATTCCTCCTCTCTCCCCTGTTCACACGCGGGTCGCTACAGTGGCGGGTCGCCCCCCGACCGTCTCGCCGGCGTCGACGGGGAGGGGATAAGGCTGCCCTCCCCTCGGTCCCCTCGCCTCCCCACTCCACTCGCCCTCTTCTCCTCGCTTCCCTCTGCCTAGCCCCTAGCCCAGATCCATTCCTCCCTTTCCCCTCGCCCTTCTCCATGCGAGCGCCTCCTGTCGCCGCCGTCGTCGTCAACCGCGGCGATCGTCGCTCCCCGTCCCGCACGATGTGTCCAGGAGCTCCCTCTTCCCCGTCTACGTCGACTACCTCGTCCCGTTCGAGCTCAGCGCCACCGCAACGCCGAGGACGAGGTCGTCTTCAGCCTCCGACCACCGAGCTCCGTCGAGTAGGATTCGCCGCCCCCTGCTGCTCCTAAGCTGTCGTTGAGCCTCCGTGTGCTCCCACGGTGAGCACTCCTCCTCCCCTCCTCTGTCTTCCACCGTTAGTCACCACCAGCACCGTGCCCACGCTCGCGGTGAGCTTGTTCTCACCGCGTCCTCCCTGGTTGTGCCCGAACGAGCCCCGCGCCCCTGTCGCCTCGCGTGGCCGCAGCCCCGCGACGCGCTGCCATCGCCGCCTCCTGTTGCTGCCGCCCGCGCCTGTGCCCGCTACCGCTGCCTCCGCTCCATCGCACCACGGCCGCACCCGCCGACCGCGCCTCACGTCCGCTTGCGTGTGGCCTTGCCCGCTTCTTGCCCTTGCCTCCATTGCCGTCGTTGCCGCTTCCCTGCAGTGCTTGCCGCACCGCTGCTGCAGCCGCCTACAACCCCCTCCCACGCGCGTCCGGCCGCCTCCGCCCCGCCGCTGCCAAGCTGCCTCCTCGCGAGCGGCGGCTCCGCCCCCACTGCTCCCTCCACCGCAGCGGCCCCGGCTCACCTCGCACACCACGCGGCCCGCCTGGCCTCTCGCGCTCGTGCTCCACTTCACCCCCGCGCCGTCCGGCCGCCGTCGCCGGGCCGCGCGCTCGTGCCCCCGCCGTGGTCCTGGCTGGCCTGGGCCAGCGCCAAGTCGGGCCGGCGCCCAGCGCCCGCTTGAGGCCTGGGCCTATGACAACGGGCCCCACGCCCTTTAAAAAAAGGCTAATTAAAAAGGCTTTTAAAAATAAAAAAGTTAATTAATTAATTAATTGAGTAGGTAATTAATTAACTTAATTAACCTTGCCTAATTAGTCTACTGTTATAGATTAGATTAAGTTAAACCAGATTAGTTAACCAAGTCATTGACAGTGGGTCCCACTGCCTTGTGTTGACCAGTCAACTACGACGTTGACTGATGACCTCATGACGACGTCATACTGGTGTAATAACTCCATTTTTGATTTAATAATTAATTCTAGAAAAATTGTTTAATTCTTTGAAAATTCTTAGAAAATAAATCGTAACTCGGATGAAAATGTTTTCTATATGCAAGTTGCTCAGAATGACGAGACGAATCCGAATACGCGATCCGTTTACCTGTCAGATGCCTCTAACTATCTGAACATGGAACTTTCCCCTGTGGTCATCTGTCTAACACAAGTCCGGAACCGGGAAAACATTCCCGATTGAATTCCCCCTTCACCTATATCATGTAGCCTTACATTAGGTCACACCCGGCACCGCTTTTTGACATGTTATGCTTTGTGATGCTTTGTCTGCTTTATATTTATTGTTTCTTCCCCCTCTTCTCTCCGGTAGACCCCGAGACCGAAGCCGCCCCTGTGATCGACTACGTCAACGACGACCCCTCCTTGCCAGAGCAACCAGGCAAGCAAACCCCCCTTGAGCATTCCAATATCGCACACCTCTCATGCTTGCATTAGAACTGCTACTGCTTTCTGTATGATCCTACTCTGATGCATAACCTGTTGTTGTTACCTGCTTTCATACCTTACCTGCTTATCCTAAACTGCTTAGTATAGGTTGGTTAGTGATCCATCAGTGACTCCCACCTTGTCCTTGTTGCCCCTGCTTCATCATTAAAGACCCGATCAACGGGATCGAAGACCAGGCCCCGACACCGCACATCACCCCCCTAGTTGTACGACTCTACAGAGTTACCATCGAGTGCTGAGGGTGGAACCTCTTACATCACTCCTGATGTGATCTCTATAGTGTAGCTAACTGGTCGAGGTCATCGAGGGTGATTTCCTCCTTAACCATTTCCGTTACAGCTCTGTCATGCAACGCCTCAAGTGTGAACCCCGAGCGTGGATCCTCTTACGTTCAGCTTGATGATAACATCGAGTGGAATTCTCCGGGGGTGATTCCTCGGGTTTCCCCTTTGTTGTTAGACACACAGTTACTATGGTTACTATGACTTTGCACTGAACCATGTTACTAAAGACGGGTCGACCCTGAGAGGTACCCGCGCGAGCTTAATAGCGAGTGATGTGGAGTCGGGTTGACCTGGAAGGTGCCCGCGAGATACTTACGAGGCGTGGCCGGGCATTCTTAGCCCTTGCCGCAAGTACTCGAGACGGGGCGAGGGGGTCACATCGATCGTGAGTCTCTGCTCGTTACCGCGCGTTCCTAATCCACTACGATTTGGATATTTGATCCGAGGGGCCTCTGGCCTGATAGCACTAACCATCACGTGGGCATTGTATGGGCGTTCTGCGTCGTATACATCAGCCAAAGCTTAATAGACGTCAGCGACTGAGCGGTGCGCGCCGGGTTGGACCGGTAAGCACCTACCTTTTTGAAGGAGGTAGCTAGGTCTGCTCACCGGCCGCCCACGCAACGTGCAGGAGTTCCCGGGGAGATGGCCCATGACCCCTGGGGGCATAGGTTTAGTCCGGCGTGCTGACCACTCTATTAAGCCTAGGTCGGGTTGCGGCGTATTGTTTGGCCGAGGCCGGGCATGACCCAGGAAAGTGTGTCCGGCCGGAGTTAATCGAGCATGGTGGGTAAGTTGGTGCACCCCTGCAGGGAAGAAAACATTTGTTGATAGCCTGTCCTACGGTAACAGACACTTGGAGTTGTATCCCGATTGATACAACTAGAACTGGATACTTGTGATGAGAAACGGATGGTGATGAGAATTGGATTGTGATGATAACTGGATAGTATGGCTCTGGGATTGCTTTCTCGCAGGGAGTCGAGAAAGGATCTTTGGCCGAGGTTGATAACACTTCTACTACTGTACTTTATGCTACTCTACTCCCTCCTATTGCTGCAAGATGGTGGTTTCCAGAAGATGCTAGTCTTCGATAGGACTAGGCCTTCTCTCTATTCTGGCATTTCTGCAGTTTAGTCCACAGATACAACCCATTCCTTTGATACATATGCATACTTAGTTTAGATCTGATGTAAGTCTTGCGAGTACTTTGGATGAGTACTCACGGTTGCCTTGCTACTTCTTTTCCCCCATACCCGTTTGTTGCGACCAGATGACGGATCCCAGGAGCCAGATGACACCACTGATGACTGCTGCTACCCGGAGGATACCTACTACTACGTGAAGACCGCAGACGACTAGGAGTAGTTAGGAGGCTCCCAGGCAGGAGGCCTTACCTTTTTGATCGTTGTTGCTTTTGTGCTAACCTTCTTAAGGCAAACTTGTCTAACTTATGTCTGTACTTAGATATTGTTGCTTCCACTGACTCTTGTGTATTCGAGCTTATGTATTCGAGCCCTCGAGGCCCCTGGCTTGTAATATAAAGCTTGTATTATTTTTAATTTGTGTCTATAGTTGTGTTGTGATATCTTCCCGTGAGTCCTTGATCTTGATCGTACACATTTGCGTGTATGATTAGTGTACGGTCAAATCGGGGGCGTCACAATCCTCACAAGTACCGACAGGTATAGTAGTTGATTTATCAGCCATTTGCAAAGATATTTCAGTAGGTGTCAACTTATTCAAATCAAGTCAACGATATAAAGAGAGAGGCATAACACTAACACTGGCTCCGAGATCACATAAAGTAGTTTTAACATAATTTCTCTTAATGGAGCATGGTATTGTTGGTACTCCTGGATCTCCAAGTTTCTTTGGTATTCCACCCTTAAAAGTATAATTAGCAAGCATGGTGGAAATTTCAGCTTCCGGTATCTTTCTTTTATTAGTAACAATATCCTTCATGTACTTAGCATAAGGGTTCATTTTAAGCATATCAGTCAAACACCTACGCAAAAAGATAGGTCTAATCATTTCAGCAAAGCGCTCAAAATCCTCATCATCCTTTTTCTTGGATGGTTTAGGAGGAAAAGGCATGGGTTTCTGAACACATGGTTCTATTTCTTTACCGTGCTTCGTAGCAACGAAGTCTCTCTTAGCATATTGTTGATTCTTTGATTGTGGGTTATCAAGATCAACAACAGGTTCAATCTCTACATCATTGTCATTGCTAGGTTGAGCATCAACATGAACATCATCATTAACATTATCACTAGATTCATGTTCATTACCAGATTGTGTTTCAGCATCAGAAATAGAAATACTATTGGGATTCTCAGGTGTGTCTACAACAGGTTCACTAGAAGCATGCAAAGTCCTATCATTTTTCTTTTTCTCTTTCTTAGAAGAACTAGGTGCATCAACATTAGTTCTCCGAGAATCTTGCTCAATTCTCTTAGGGTGGCCCTCAGGATACAAAGGTTCCTGAGTCATTTTACCCCCTCTAGTCATAACTCTAACAACATTATCATTTTTCTTATTATTTAATTCATTGAGCAAATCATTCTGAGTCTTAAGTACTTGTTCTACTTGAGTGGTAACCATAGAAGCATGTTTACTAATAAGTTTAAGTGCACCTTTAACTCTAGACATATAATCACTCAAGTGTTCAATCATATAAGCATTACGTTTCAATTTTCTACCAACATAAGGATTGAAGTTTTCTTGTTTAACAATAAAATTATCAAACTCATCTAAGCATTGGCTAGCAGACTTATTACGAGGAATATCACCTTCATCAAATCTATAGAGAGAATTTACCTTTACTACCTATGTCGGGTTATCAAGACCATGTATTTCTTCAATAGGTGGTAAATTCTTAACATCTTCAGCTTTAATACCCTTTTCTTCCATAGATTTCTTTGCCTCTTGCATATCTTCAGGACTGAGAAATAGAATACCCCTTTTCTTCGGAGTTGGCTTAGGAGTTGGTTTAGGAAGTGTCCAGTCATTTTCATTACTCAACATATTATTCAATAGCACTTCAGCTTGATCAACTGTTCTTTCCCTAAAAACACAACGAGCACAACTATCTAGGTGGTCTTTGGAAGCATCAGTTAGTCCATTATAAAAGATATCAAGTATTTCATTTTTCTTGAGAGGATGATCAGGCAAAGCATTAAGTAATTGGAGAAGCCTCCCCCAAGCTTGTGGGAGACTCTCTTCTTCAATTGGCGCAAAATTATATATTTCCCTTAAAGCAGCTTGTTTCTTATGAGTGAGGAAATATTTAGCAGAGAAGTAATAAATCATATCCCGTGGACTACGCACACAACCAGGATCAAGAGAATTAAACCATATTTTAGCATCACCCTTTAATGAGAATGGAAACAACTTAAGGATATAATAGTAGCAAGTTTTCTCATCACTAGTGAATAGGGTAGCTATATCATTTAATTTAGTAAGATGTGCCAAAATAGTTCAGATTCATAGCCATAGAAAGGATCAGATTCAACCAAAGTAATTATCTCAGGATCTACAGAGAAATCACAATCCTTATCGGAAATACAGATAGGTGAAGTAGCAAAAGCAGGGTCATATTTCATTCTAGCGTTCAAGGATTTTTCTTTCAGCTTAACTAATAATTTCTTAAGATCATATCTATCATTGCAAGCTAAAAATTCTCTAGCAGTTTCTTCATCCATAACATAACCCTCAGGCACAACAGGCAATTCATGTCTAGGGGGAGAATCTTCATCATCACTTTCATCAATATTATCAATTTCAATAATTTCATTCTCTCTAGCCCTAGCAAGTTGTTCATCAAGAAATTCACCTAGTGGCACAGTATTATCAAGTATAGAAGTAGTTTCATCATAAGTATCATGCAAAGCAGAAGTGGCATCATCAATAACATGCGACATATCAGAATGAATAGCAGGAGTAGGTGTCACAAGTTTACTCAAAACAGAAGGTGAATCAAGTGCAGAGCTAGACGGCAGTTCCTTACCTCCCCTCGTAGTTGAGGGAAAAATCTTGATTCTTTTATATTTTAAGTTCTTCATAGTGATCAGCAGATATAAATCCCAAGTGACTCAAAGAATAGATCTATGCTCCCCGGCAACGGCGCCAGAAAATAGTCTTGATAACCCACAAGTATAGGGGATCACAACAGTTTTCGAGGGTAGAGTATTCAACCCAAATTTATTGATTCGACACAAGGGGAGCCAAAGAATATTCTCAAGTATTAACAGTTGAGTTGTCAATTCAACCGCACCTGAAAGACTTAATATCTGCAGCAAAGTATTTAGCAGCAAAGTAATATGGAAGTAACGGTAGCAGTGGCAAAAGTAATAGCATTGGTTTTGTAGTGATTGTAACAGTGACAACGGAAAAGTAACTAAGCAAAGATCAATATGTGAAAAGCTCGTAGGCATTGGATCAGTGATGGATAATCATGTCGGATGCGATTCCTCATGCAACAGTTGTAACATAGGGTGACACAGAACTAGCTCCAGTTCATCAATGTAATGTAGGCATGTATTCCGAATATAGTCATACGTGCTTATGGAAAAGAACGTGCATGACATCTTTTGTCCTACCCTCCCGTGGCAGCGGGGTCCTATTGGAAACTAAGGGATATTAAGGCCTCCTTTTAATAGAGTACCGGACCAAAGCATTAACACTTGGTGAATACATGAACTCCTCAAACTACGATCATCACCGGTAAGTATCCCGATTATTGTCACTTCGGGGTTAACAGATCATAACACATAATAGGTGACTATAGACTTGCAAGATAGTATCAAGAACTCACATATATTCATGAAAACATAATAGGTTCAGATCTGAAATCATGGCACTCGGGCCCTAGTGACAAGCATTAAGCATAGCAAAGTCATAGCAACATCAATTTCAGAACATAATGGATACTAGGGATCAAACCCTAACAAAACTAACTCGATTACATGATAAATCTCATCCAACCCATCACTGTCCAGCAAGCCTACGATGGAATTACTCACGCACGCCGGTGAGCATCATGAAATTAGTGATGGAGGAAGGTTGATGATGACGATGGCGACGGATTCCCCTCTCCGAAGACCCGAACGGACTCCAGATCAGCCCTCCCGAGAGAGATTAGGGCTTGGCGGCGGCTTGCTACCTCTTGAGCACTGCGTTGGATTTCCCCGAAGAGGAGAGGATGATGCAGCAAAGTAGCGTAAGTATTTCCCTCTGTTTTTGAGAACCAAGGTATCAATCCCGTAGGAGGCCACGCACAAGTCCCTCGTACCTACACAAAAACAATAGCTCAATGCAACCAACGCGCTTAGGGGTTGTCAATCCCTTCACGGTCACTTACGAAAGTGAGATCTAATAGAGATGATAAATAATATTTTTGGTATTTTTGGTATAGAGATGCAAAGTAAAAAGTAAAAGCAAAGTAATAATGAAGTGATGGAGATTGATATGATGAGAAAGAGACCCGGGGGCCATAGGTTTCACTAGTGGCTTCTCTCAAGAGCATAAGTATTCTACGGTGGGTGAACAAATTACTGTTGAGCAATTGACAGAATTGAGCATAATTATGAGAATATCTAGGTATGATAATGTATATAGGCATCACGTCCGAGACAGGTAGACCGAAACGATTCTGCATCTACTACTATTACTCCACTCATCGACCGCTATCCAGCATGCATCTAGAGTATTAAGTTAAAAACAGAGTAACGCCTTAAGCAAGATAACATGATGTAGAGGGATAGTTTCATGCAATATGATAAAAACCCCATCTTGTTATCCTCGATGGCAACGATACAATACGTGCCTTGCTGCCCTTCTGTCACTAGGAAAGGACACCGCAAGATCGAACCCAAAGCTAAGCACTTCTCCCATGGCAAGAAAAACTAATCTAGTAGGCCAAACTAAACTGATAATTCTAAGAGACTTGCAAAGATAACCAATCATACATAAAAGAATTCAGAGAAGATTCAAATATTATTCATAGATAGACTTGATCATAAACCCACAATTCATCGTTCTCAACAAACACACCACAAAAAAGAATATTACATCGAATAGATCTCCACGAGAGAGGGGGAGAACATTGTATTGAGATCCAAAAAGAGAGAAGAAGACATCTAGCTACTAACTATGGACCCGTAGGTCTGAAGTAAACTACTCACACTTCATCAGAGAGGCTTGGATGATGATGTAGTATCCCTCCGTGATTGATGCCCCCTCCGACGGAGCTCCGGAACAGGCCCCAAGATGGGATCTCGTGGATACAGAAAGTTGCGGCGGTGGAATTAGGTTTTTGGCTCTGTCTCTGATCGTTTTGGGGTATGTGGATATATATAGGAGGAATAAGTACATCGGTGGAGCTTCGAGGGGCCCACAAGGTAGGGGGCGTGCCCTAGGGGGGCGCCCTCCACCCTCGTGACCGCCTCGTGGCTTTCTTGACGGAGGGTCCAAGTCTCCTGGATCTTATCTGATGAGAAAATCACGTTTCGAAGGTTTCATTCCGTTTGGACTCCGTTTGATATTCCTTTTCTTTGAAACCCTAAAACAGGCAAAAAACAACAATTCTGGGCTGGGCCTCCAGTTAATAGGTTAGTCCCAAAAATAATATAAAAGTGGAAAATAAAGCCCATATAGTCCAAAACAATAGATAATATAGCATGGAGGAATAAAAAATTATAGATACGTTGGAGATATATCAAGCATCCCCAAGCTTAATTCCTGCTCGTCCTCGAGTAGGTAAATGATAAAAACAGAATTTTTGATGCGAGTGCTACTTGGCATAATTTTAATGTAATTATTCTTAATTGTGGTATGAATATTCAAATCTGAAAGATTCAAGACAAAAGTTCATATTGACATAAAAATGATAATACTTCAAGCATACTAACTAAGCAATTATGTCTTCTCAAAATAACATGGCCAAAGAAAGTTCATCCCTACAAAATCATATAGTTTAGTCATGTTTCATTTTTGTCACACAAGAATGCTCTCATCATGCACAACCCCGATGACAAGCCAAGCAATTGTTTCATACTTTAGTAATCTCAAACCTATAAACTTTCACGCAATATATGAGCGCGAGCCATGGACATAGCACTATGGGTGGAATAGAATATAATGAGGGGGTTATGTGGAGAAGACAAAAAAGGAGAAAGTCTCACATCAACAAGGCTAGTCAATGGGCTATGGAGATGCCCACCGATTTATGTTAATGCAAGGAGTAGGGATTGCCATGCAACGGATGCACTAGAGCTATAAATGTATGAAAGCTCACCAAAAGAAACTAGTGGGTGTGCATCCAACTTGCTTGCTCATGAAGACCTAGGGCACTTGAGGAGGACCATTGTTGGAATATACAAGCCAAGTTCTATAATGAAAAATTCCCACTAGTACATGAAAGTGATAACATGAGAGACTCTCTACTATGAAGATCATGGTGCTACTTTGAAGCACAAGTGTGGAAAAAGGATAGTAACATTGTCCCTTCTCTCTTTTTCTCTCATTTTTTAGGCCTTCTCTTTTTTATGGCCTTTCTCTTTTTTTATTCCTCACTTGGGACAATGCTCTAATAATGATGACCATCACACTTCTATTTATTTACAACTCAATGATTACAACTCGATACTAGAACAAAGATGACTCTATATGAGTGCCTCCGACGGTGTACTGGGATATGCAATGAACCAAGAGTGACATGTATGAAAGAATTATGAACGGTGGCTTTGCCACAAATACTATGTCAACTACATGATCATGCTAAGCAATATGACAATGATGAATGTGTCATGATGGACGGAATGATGGAAAATTGCATGGCAATATATCTCGGAATGGCTATGGAAATGCCATAATAGGTAGGTATGGTGGCTGTTTTGAGGAAGATATAAGGAGGTTTATGTGTGAAAGAGCGTATCATATCGTGGGGTTTGGATGCACCGGCGAAATTTGCGCCAACTCTCAATGTGAGAAAGGGCAATGCATGGTACCGAAGAGGCTAGCAAGGATGGAAGGGTGAGAGTGCGTATAATCCATGGACTCAACATTAGTCATAAAGAACTCACATACTTATTGGAAAAATCTACAAGTCATCAAAAACCTCGGCACTACGCGCATGCTCCTAGGGGGATAGATTGGTAGGAAAAGACCATCGCTCGTCCCCGACCGCCACTCATAAGGAAGAAAATCAAATAACACCTCATGTTTCAAATTTGTTGCATAAAGTTTACCATACGTGCATGCTACGGGACTTGCAAACCTCAACACAAGTATTTCTCAATTTCACAACTAATCAACTAGCATGACTTTGATATTATTACCTCCATATCTCAAAACAATCATCAAGCATCAAACTTTTCTCAGTATTCAACACACTCATATGAAAGTTTTATTATTAATCTTGCATACCAAGCATATTAGGATTTTAAGCAAATTACCATGCTATCAAAACTCTCAAAATAATCTAAGTGAAGCATGAGAGACCAATAGTTTCTATAAAACAAATCCACCACCGTACTCTAAAAGATATAAGTGAAGCACTAGAGCAAAATTATAAAGCTCAAAAGATATAAGTGAAGCACATAGAGTATTCTATCAAATTCCAAATTATGTATGGCTCTCTCAAAAGGTGTGTACAGCAAGGATGATTGTGGTAAACTAACAAGCAAAGACTCAAATCATAAAAGACGCTCCAAGCAAAACACATATCATGTGGTGAATAAAAATATAGCTCCAAGTAAAGTTACCGATAGAAGTAGACGAAAGAGGGGATGCCTTCCGGGGCATCCCCAAGCGTTGGCTTTTAGGTGTCCTTAGATTATCTTGGGGGTGCCATTGGCATCCCCAAGCTTAGGCTCTTTCCACTCCTTGTTCCATGATCCATCAAATCTTTACCCAAAACTTGAAAACTTCACAACACAAAACTTAAAGTAGAAAACTCATGAGCTCCGTTAGCGAAAGAAAACAAAAGACCACTTCAATGTACTGTAATGAACTCATTATTTATTTATATTGGTGTTAAACCTACTGTATTCCAACTTCTCTATGGATTATAAACTATTTTACTAGCCATAGATTCATCAAAATAAGCAAACAACACACGAAAAACAGAATCTGTCAAAAACAGAATAGTCTGTAGTAATGTGTAGCTAGCGCAAGATCTGGAACCCCAAATATTCTAAAATAAATTTCTGGATGTGAGGAATTTATCTATTAATCATCTTCAAAAATAATTAACTAAATAGAACTTTCCAAATAAAAATTACAGCAGTTCTCGTGAGCGCTAAAGTTTCTGTTTTTTACAGCAAGTTCAACAAGACTTTCCCCAAGTCTTCCCAACGGTTCTACTTGGCACAAACACTAATTAAACACAAAAACACAGCCAAAACAGAGGCTAAATAATTTATTTATTACTAAACAGGAGCAAAAAGCAAGGAATAAAAATAAAATTGGGTTGCCTCCCAACAAGCGCTATCGTTTAACACCCCTAGCTAGGCATAACAAGCAAGAATAGATCTAGGTATTGCCATCTTTGGTAGGCAATCCATAAGTGGCTCTCATGATAGATTCATATGGTAATTTTATTTTCTTTCTAGGGAAGTGTTCCATGCCCTTTTTAATGGAAATTGAAATCTAATATTCCCTTCCTTCATATCAATAATTGCACCAACCGTTCTAAGGAAAGGTCTACCGAGAATAATAGGGAAAGAAGGATTGCAATCTATATCAAGAACAATAAAATCTACGGGAACATAATTCCTATTTGCAACAATAAGAACATCATTAATTCTTCCCATAGGTTTCTTAATAGTGGAATCCGCAAGATGCAAGTTTAGAGAGCAATCATCAAAATCACGGAAATCTAGCAAATCACACAAAGTTTTGGGAATAGTAGAGACACTAGCACCCAAATCACACAAAGCATAAAACTCATAATTTTTAATTTTAATTTTAATAGTAGGTTCCCACTCATCATAAAGTTTTCTAGGGATAGAAACTTCCAATTCAAGTTTTTCTTCATAAGATTGCATCAAGGCATCAACGATATGTTTAGTAAACACTTTATTTTGACTATAAGCGTGAGGAGATTTTAGCACGGATTGCAACAAGGAAATACAATCAATTAAAGAGCAATTTTCATAATTAAATTCCTTGAAATCCGATATAGTGGGTTTAGCAACATCTAGGGTTTTAATTTCTTCAATCCCACTTTTATCAAATTTAGCATCAAGATCAAAAGATTCAGAATTATTGGAAAACCTTCTAGGTAAAGATGGATTATATTCAGTCCCATCATTATCAAGATTCATATTGCAAAACAAAGATTTAATAGGGGACACATCAATAACTTTTAGATCTTCATCATTATTTTCATAGGAACTAGAAAAACACGATTTTATAAAGGCATCTTTCTTAGCACGCATCCTAGCGGTTCTTTCTTTGCACTCGTCAATGGAAATTCTCATGGCTTTGAGAGACTCATTGATATCATGCTTAGGTGGAATAGATCTAAGTTTCAAAGAATGAACATCAAGAGCAATTCTACCAACGTTCCTAGCCAAATCATCAATCTTAAGCAATTTTTCTTCAATCATAGCATTAAAATTCTTTTGCGAAGAAATAAATTCTTTAATATTAGATTCAAAATCAGAGGGCATATTATTATAATTTCCATAAGAATTGTTGTAGGAATTACCATAATTATTAGAGGGATTACTAGGATAAGGCCTAGGATTGAAATATCCTCTATACGCGTTGTTACCAAAATTGTTCCTACCAACAAAATTCACATCCATAGATTCATTATTATTATCAATCAAAGTAGACAAGGGCACATCATTAGGATCAGAAGAAACACTTTTATTAGCAAATAATTTCATAAGTTCATCCATCTTTCCACTCAAAACATTAATTTCTTCTACCACATGCACCTTTTTAGTAGATCTTTCAGCATGCCATTGAGAATAATTAACGATAATATTATCTAGGAGTTTAGTAGCATCTCCTAAAGTGATTTCCATAAAATTGCCTCCCGCGGCCGAATCTATAAGATTTCTAGAAGCAAAATTCAATCCGACATAAAAATTCTGAACAATCATCCACAAATTTAAACCATGAGTAGGGTAGTTACGTATCATTAATTTCATTCTCTCCCAAGCTTGTGCAACATGTTCATGATCAAGTTGCTTAAAATTCATAATATCTTTTCTAAGAGAGATGATCTTAGCGGGAGGAAAATACTTAGAGATAAAAGCATCTTTGCACTTGTTCCACGAATCAATACTATTTTTAGGCAAAGATGAAAACCAAGCTTTAGCACGATCTCTAAGCGAAAAAGGAAATAGCTTCAATTTAACAATATCATTATCGACATCTTTCTTCTTTTGCATGTCACACAAATCAACGAAGCTATTAAGATGGGTAACGACATCTTCACTAGGAAGGCCGGAGAACGGATTTTTCATGACAAGATTCAACAAAGCAGTATTAATTTCACAAGATTCAGCATCGGTAAGAGGAGCAATCAGAGTGCTAAGGAAATCATTGTTATTGGTATTGGTGAAGTCACACAATTTAGTATTATCTTGAGCCATCGTGACAAACAAGCAATCCAACACATGAGCAAACAAAAAGCAAACGGGCAAAAGAGGCAAATAGAGAGAGAGAGAGAGAGGGCGAATAAAACGGCAAGGGTGAAGTGGGGGAGAGGAAAACGAGAGGAAAATGGCAAATAATGTAATGCGGGAGATAGGGATTGTGATGGGTACTTGGTATGTTGACTTTTGTGCAGACTCCCCGGCAACGGCACCAGAAATTGCTCGTTGTCGGGAGTCAAATCTTGAATTGCACGAACCTCCCCGGCAACGACGCCAGAAATTTTTCTTGCTACCTCTTGAGCACTGCATTGGATTTCCCCGAAGAGGAGAGGATGATGCAGCAAAGTAGCGTAAGTATTTCCCTCAGTTTTTGAGAACCAAGGTATCAATCTAGTAGGAGGCCACGCACAAGTCCCTTGTACCTACACAAAAACAATAGCTCAACGCAACCAACGCGCTTAGGGGTTGTCAATCCCTTCACGGTCACTTACGAAAGTGAGATCTCATAGAGATGATAAATAATATTTTTGGTATTTTTGGTATAGAGATGCAAAGTAAAAAGTAAAAGCAAAGCAATAATAAAGTGATGGAGATTGATATGATGAGAAAGAGACCCGGGGGCCATAGGTTTCACTAGTGGCTTCTCTCAAGAGCATAAGTATTCTACGGTGGGTGAACAAATTACTGTTGAGCAATTAACAGAATTGAGCATAATTATGAGAATATCTAGGTATGATCATGTATATAGGCACCACATCCGAGACAAGTAGACCGAAACGATTCTGCATCTACTACTATTACTCCACTCATCGACTGCTATCCAGCATGCATCTAGAGTATTAAGTTAAAAACAGAGTAATGCCTTAAGCAAGATGACATGATGTAGAGGGATAGTTTCATGCAATATGATAAAAACCCCATCTTGTTATCCTCGATGGCAACGATACAATACGTGCCTTGCTGCCCATCTGTCACTGGGAAAGGACACCGCAAGATCGAACCCAAAGCTAAGCACTTCTACCATGGCAAGAAAAACCAATCTAGTAGGCTAAACTAAACTGATAATTCAAAGAGACTTGCAAAGATAACCAATCATACATAAAAGAATTCAGAGAAGATTCTAATATTATTCATAGATAGACTTGATCATAAACCCACAATTCATCGGTCTCAACAAACACACCGCAAAAAGAATATTACATCGAATAGATCTCCATGAGAGGGGGGGAGAACATTGTATTGCGATCCAAAAAGAGAGAAGAAGCCATCTAGCTACTAACTATGGACCCGTAGGTCTGAAGTAAACTACTCACACTTCATCGGAGAGGCTTGGATGATGATGTAGAAGCCCTCCGTGATTGATGCCCCCTCCGGCGGAGCTCCGGAACAGGCCCCAAGATGGGATCTCGTGGATACAGTAAGTTGTGGCAGTGGAATTAGGTTTTTGGCTCCGTCTCTGATCGTTTGGGGGTATGTGTATATATATAGGAGGAAGAAGTACATCGGTGGAGCTTCGAGGGGCCCACGAGGCAGGGGGCGTGCCCTCCACCCTCGTGACCGCCTCATGGCTTTCTTGACGGAGGGTCCAAGTCTCCTGGATCTTATCTGATGAGAAAATCACGTTTCCGAAGGTTTCATTCTGTTTGGACTCTGTTTGATATTCCTTTTCTTCGAAACCCTAAAACAGGCAAAAAACAGCAATTCTGGGCTGGACCTCCGGTTAATAGGTTAGTCCCAAAAATAATATAAAAGTGGAAAATAAAGCCCAATATAGTCCAAAACAGTAGGTAATATAGCATGGAGCAATCAAAAATTATAGATACGTTGGAGACGTATCACGTTCCATATCGTAAAACACGATGAATTCTTCTCTCTGATTTTTTTCTCTCTGAACATGAATATATAGAGTTGGAGTTGAGGTCGGTGGGGCACCAAAGGGCCCACGAGGCAGGGGTGCGCCCAAGGGGGTAGGCACACCCCACCCTCGTGGACAGGGTGTGGGCCCCCTGGCCTTGATTCTTTCGCCAGTATTTTTTATACATTCCAAAAATATTCTCTGTTGATTTTTAGGTCATTTTGAGAACTTTTATTTCTGCACAAAAATAACACCATGGCAATTCTGCTGAAAACAGTGTCATCCCGGGTTAGTTCCATTCAAATCATGTAAGTTAGAGTCCAAAACAAGGGCAAAAGTGTTTGGAAAAGTAGATACGATGGAGACGTATCAGGGCGCGCCTTGTGAGGCCGGCCGGCCCCCTCCTCCACTCCTTTATATACGGGTGAGGGGCACCCCATAGACACACATGTTGATTCTTAGCCGTCTGCGGTGCCCCCTCCACATATTTCTACCTCGGTCATATTGTCCTAGTGCTTAGGCGAAGCCCTACGTCGGTAACTTCGTGATCACCATCAACACGCCGTCGTGCTGACGAAACTCTCCCTCGACCTCAGCTGGATCTAGAAGTTCGAGGGACATCACCGAGTTGAACATGTGCAGATGACAGAGGTTCCATGCGTTTGGTACTTGATTGGTTGGATCGCGAAGACGTTCGACTACATCAACCGCATTACTTAACTCTTTCGCTTTCGGTCTACGAGGGTACATGGACACACTCTCCCCACTCGTTGCTATGCTCTCCTAGATAGATCTTGCGTGATTGTAGGATTTTTTTTGAAATACTACGTTCCCAAACAGTGGCATCCGAGCCAGGTCTATGCGTAGATGGTATATGCACGAGTAGAACACAAAGAGTTGTGGGCGATAATAGTCATACTGCTTACCAGCATGTCATACTTTGATTTGGCGGTATTGTTGGATGAAGCGGCCCAGACCGACATTACATGACCGCGTTCATGAGACTGGTTCTACCGTCGTGCTTTGCACATAGGTGGCTAGTGGGTGTCTATTTCTCCAACTTTAGTTGAATCGAGTGTGACTATGCCTGGTCCTTGTTGAAGGTTAAAACATCAAACTTGACGAAAAATCGTTGTGGTTTTGATGTGTAGGTAAGAACGGTTCTTGCTAAGCCCATAGCAGCCACGTAAAACTTTCAACAACAAAGTAGAGGACATCTAACTTGTTTTTGCAGGGCATGTTGTGATGTGATATGGTCAAGACGTGATTATATAAATTGTTGTATGAGATGATCATGTTTTGTAACACAGTTATCGACAACTGGCAGGAGCCATATGGTTGTTGCTTTATTGTATGAAATGCAATCGCATGTAATTGCTTTACTTTATCACTAAGCAGTAGCGATAGTCGTAGTAGCAATAGTTGGCGAGACGACAACGATGCTTCGATGGAGATCAAGGTGTCAAGCCATTGACGATGGTGATCATGATGGTGCTTTGTAGATGGAGATCAAAGGCAGAAGATAATGGTGGCCATATCATATCACTTATATTGATTGCATGTGATGTTTATCCTTTATGCATCTTATTTTGCTTAGTACGGCGGTAGCATTATAAGATGATCTCTTACTAAATTTCAAGGTACAAGTGTTCTCCCTGAGTATGCACCGTTGCTACAGTTTGTCGTGCCAAGACACGACGTGATGATCGGGTGTGACAAGCTCTATGTTCACATACAATGGGTGCAAGCTAGTTTTGCACAAGTAGAATACTCGGGTTAAATTTGAGGAGCCTAGCATATGCAGATATGGCCTCGGAACATTGAGACCGAAAGGTCAAGCGTGAATCATATAGAAGATATGATCAACATAGTGATGTTCACCATTGAAAACTACTCCATCTCACGTGATGATCAGACATGTTTTAGTTGATATGGATCACATGATCACTTAGATGATTAGAGGGATGTCTATCTAAGTGGGAGTTCTTAAGTAATATGATTAATTGAACTTTAATTTATCATGAACTTAGTCCTGGTAGTTTTTGCATATCTATGTTGTAGATCAATAGCTCGCGTATAGCTCCCCTGTTTTATTTTTGATATGTTCCTAGAGCAAAATAAATTGGAAGATGATAGTAGCAATGATGCGGACTAAGTCCGTGATCTGAGGATTATCCTCATTGCTGCACAGACGAATTGTGTCCTTGATGCACCGCTAGGTTACGAACCTATTGCAGGAGCAGATGCAGACGTTATGAATGTTTGGCAAGCTCGGTATGATGACTACTTGATAGTTCAGTACGCCATGCTTTACGGCTTAGAACTGGGACTTCAAAAACCGTTTTGAACGCCACGGATCATATAAGATGTTCCAGGAGCTGAAATTGGTATTTTAGACTCATGCCCGAGTCAAGAGGTATGATACCTCTGACAACTACTTTGCCTACAAGATGGAGGAGAATAGCTCAACTAGTGAGCATGTGCTTAGAATGTCTGAGTACTACAATCACTTGAATCAAGTGGGAGTTAATCTTCCATATAAGATAGTGATTGACAGAGTTCTCTAGTCACTATCACCAAGTTACTGGAACTTCGTGATGAACTGTAATATGCAAGGGTTAACGGATACGATTCCCAAGCTCTTCGTGATGCTGAAATCGACGAAGGTAGAATTCAAGAAAGAGCATC
The DNA here is from genome assembly GCF_018294505.1 of Triticum aestivum. Classification (NCBI taxonomy): domain Eukaryota; kingdom Viridiplantae; phylum Streptophyta; class Magnoliopsida; order Poales; family Poaceae; genus Triticum; species Triticum aestivum. Next base: position 684,945,234 of record NC_057803.1, on the reverse strand, counting down.
AAGTGTTGATGGTTAACAAGACCACTAGTTTCAAGAAAAAGGGGCAAATGAAAAGAAAGGGAACTTCAATGAATGGCAAGCAAGTTGCCACTCCCGTGAAGAAACCCAAAGCTCGACCTAAGCCTGAAATTGAGTGCTTCTACTGCAAAGGGAATGGTCACTGGAAGCGGAACTACCCCAAATACTTGGTGGATAAGAAGGATGGAAAAGTGAACAAAGGTATATTTGATATACAGATTATTGATGTGTACTTTACTAGTGTTCATAATAGCCCCTAGGTATATGATACTGGTTCAGTTGCTATGATTAGTAACTTGAAAGAGGAGTTACAAAATGAACATAAACTAGTTCAGGGCAAGGTGACGATGTGTGTTGGAAGTTATTCCAAGGTTGATAAGATCACCATCGCACACTCCCTTTACCTTCGGGATTAGTGTTGAACCTAAAATAAATGTTATTTGGTGTTTGCGTTGAGCATAAATATGATTGGATCATGTTTATTGCAATATGGTTACTCATTTAAGTCAAAGAATAATTGTTGTTCTATTTACATGAATAAAGCCTTCTATGGTCATACACTCAATATAAATGGTTTATTGAATCTCGATCATAGTGATACACATATTCATAATATTGAAGCCAAAAGATGCAAAGTTAATAATGATAGTGCAACTTATATGTGGCACTGCCGTTTAGATCATATTGGTGTAAAGCGCATGAAGAAACTCCATGCTGATGGGCTTTTGGAATCACTTGATTATGAATCATTTGATGCTTGCGAACCATGCCTCATGGATGACTAAGACTCCGTTCTCCGGAACAATGGAGCAAGCAACTGACTTATTGGAAATAATACATACTGATGTATGTGATCCGATGAGTGTTGAGGCTCGCGGCGGGCATCGTTATTTTCTGACCTTCACAGATGATTTGAGCAGATATGGGTATATCTACTTGATGAAACATAAGTCTGAAACATTTGAAAAGTTCAAAGAATTTCAGAGTGAAGTGGAAATCATCGTAACAAGAAAATAAAGTTTATACGATCTGATCGCGGAGACGAATATATGAGTTACGAGTTTGGTCTTCATTTGAAACAACGTGGAATTATTTCGCAACTCACGCCACCTGGAACACCACAGCGTAATGGTGTGTCCGAACATCATAACCGTACTTTATTAGATATGGTGCGATCTATGATGTCTCTTACTGATTTATCACTATCGTTTTGGGGTTATGCATTAGAGACAACTGCATTCATGTTAAATAGGGCACCATCTAAATCCGTTGAGACGACACCATATGAACTATGGTTTAGCAAGAAACCTAAGTTGTCGTTTCTTAAAGTTTGGGGCTATGATGCTTATGTGAAAAAGTTTCAACCTGATAAACTTGAATTAAAATTGGAGAAATGCGTCTTCATAGGATACCCAAAGGAAACTGTTGGGTACACCTTCTATCACAGATCCGAAGGCAAGATATTCATTGCTAAGAAAGGATCCTTTCTAGAGAAGAAGTTTATCTCGAAAGAAGTGAGTGGGAGGAATGTAGAACTTGATGAGGTAATTGTACCTTCTCTCGAGTTGGAAAGTAGTTCATCACAGAAATCAGTTCTAGTGATTCCTATGCCAATTAGTGAGGAAGCTAATGATGATGAGCATGGAAGTTCAGATAAAGTTACTACCAAACCTCGTAGGTCAAACAGAGTATGGTCCACACCAGAGTGGTATGGTAATCCTTTCTGGAAGTGATGTTACTAGACCATGACGAACCTACGAACTATGAGGAAGCGATGATGAGCCCGGATTCCTCAAAATGGCTTGAGGCCATGAAATCTGAGATGGGATCCATGTATGAGAACAAAGTGTGGACTTTGGTTGACTTGCCCAATGATCAGCAAGCCATTGAGAATAAATGGATCTTCAAGAGGAAGAAAGATGCTGATAGTAGTATTACTATATACAAAGCTCGAATTGTCGCAAAAGATTTTCTCACTCGTAGCGATGCTTAAGTTTGTCCGAATCATGTTAGCAATTGCCACATTTTATGAAATCTGACAAATGGATGTCAAAACTGCATTCCTTAATGGTTTCTTAAAGAAGAGTTGTATATGATGCAACAAGAAGGTTTTGTCAATCCTAAAGGTGCTAACAAAGTGTGCAAGCTCCAGCGATCCATCTATGGACTGGTGCAAGCATCTCGGAGTTGGAATATATGCTTTGATAAAGTGATCAAAGCATATGGTTTTATACATACTTGCGGTGAAGCCTGTATTTACAAGAAAGTGAGTGGGAGCACTATAGCCTTTTTGATAAGTATATGTGAATGACATATTGTTGATCGGAAATGATGTAGATTTTTTTTGGAAAGCATAAAGAAGTGTTTGAAAGGAGTTTTTCAAAGAAAGACCTCGGTGAAGCTACTTACACATTGAGCATCAAGATCTATAGAGATAGATCAAGATGCTTGATATATTTTTCAACGATTACATACCTTGACAAGATTTTGAAGTAGTTCAAAATGGAACAGTCAAAGAAGGAGTTCTTGCCTGTGTTGCAAGGTGTGAAGTTGAGTAAAGACTCAAAACCCGACCACGGCAGATAGTAGAAAGAGAATGAAAAGTCATTCCCTATGCCTCAGCCATAGGTTCTATAAAGTATGCTATGTTGTGTAACAGGCCTATTATGTATCTCACCAAGAGTTTGGCAAGAGGGTACAATAGTGATCTAGGAGTGGATCACTGGACATCGGTCAAAATTATCCTTAGTGGAATAAGGATATGTTTCTCGGTTAAGGAGGTGACAAAAAGTTCATCATAAAGAGTTACATCGATGCAAGTTTTGACACCGATCTGGATGACTCTGAGTCTCAATCTGGATACATATTGAAAGTGGGAGCAATTAGCTAGAGTAGCTTCGTGCAGAGCATTGTAGACATATTTTTTTTGCAAAATACATACGGCTCTGAATGTGGCAGACCCGTTGACTAAATTTCTCTCACAAGCAAAACATGATCACTCTTTGGGTGTTAATCACATAGCATTGTGAACTAGATTATTGACTCTAGTAAACCCTTTGGGTATTAGTCACATGGAGATGTGAACTAATCACATAAAGATATGAACTATTGGTGTTAAATCACATGACGATGTGAACTAGATTATTGACTCTAGTGCAAGTGGGAGACTGAAGGAAATATGACCTAGAGGAAATAATAAAGTTGTTATTTATATTTCCTTATATCATGATAAATGTTTATTATTCATGCTAGAATTGTATTAACCAGAAACTTGATACATGTGTGAATACATAGATAAACAGAGTGTCCCTAGTATGCCCCTACTTGACTAGCTCGTTAATCAAAGATGGTTAAGTTTCCTAGCCATAGACATGTGTTTGTCATTTGATGAACGGGATCATGTCATTAGAGAATGATGTGATGGACAAGACCCATCCGTTAGATTAGCACTATGATCGTTTAGTTTGTTGCTACTGCTTTCTTCATGACTTGTACATGTTCCTATGACTATGAGATTATGCAACTCCTGAATACCGGAGGAACATTTAGTGTGCTATCAAACGTCACAACGTAACTGGGTTATTATAAAGATGCTCTACAGGTGTCTCTGATGGTGTTTATTGAGTTGGCATACATCGAGATTAGGATTTGTCACTCCAATTGCCGGAGAGGTATCTTTGGGCCCTCTAGGTAATGCACATCACTATAAGCCTTGAAAGCAATGTGACTAATGAGTTAGTTACGGGATGTTGCATTACGGAACGAGTAAAGAGACTTGTCGGTAATGAGATTGAACTAGGTATGATGATACCGATGATCGAATCTCGGGCAAGTAACATACCGATGACAAAGGGAACAATGTATGTTGTTATGTGGTTTGGCCGATAAAGATCTTCGTAGAATATGTAGGAACCAATATGAGCATCCAGGTTCCGCTATTGGTTATTGACCGGAGATGAGTCTCGGTCATGTCTACATAGTTCTCAAACCCGTAGGGTCCGCACGCTTAACGTTCGATGACGATTGGTATTATGAGTTTATGTGATTTGATGTACCGAAGGATGTTCAGAGTCCCGGATGTGATCACGTACATGACGAGGAGTCTCGAGATGGTCGAGACATGAAGATTGATATATTGGAAGGTTATGTTTGGACACCGGAAAGGTTTCGAATTAGGTCAGGCATTTTTCGGAGTACGGGGGGGGGGGGGGTTACTGGAACCCCCCGAGGGCTTAATAGCCCTACATGGGCTTTAGTGGAAGAGAGGAGGAGGCGGCCAAGAGGTGGGGCGCACCCCCCAAGCCCAATCCAAATTGGGAGGGGGGCCGGCCCCCCTTTCCTTTCTCTCCCTCTTCCCTTCCTCCCCCCTCCTAGTTGGACTAGGAAAGGGGGAACCTACCACTACTAGGGAAAACCTTATACACAACATCTTAGCAGTAGCGCTGGACAAAACAGGTTGCTACTGCTACTTAGTAGTAGCATTTTAAAATAAATTGCGCTACTGCTACTACTTTAGCAGTAGTGCGTCCTGATGTCTACTACACAACCTTCTTCTTCTAGACGTTGTTGGGCCTCCAAGTGCAGAGGTTTGTAGGACAGTAGAAAATTTCCCTCAAGTGGATGACCTAAGGTTTATCAATCCGTAGGAGGCATAGGATGAAGATGGTCTCTCTCAAGCAACCCTGCAACCAAATAACAAAGAGTCTCTTGTGTCCCCAACACACCCAATACAATGGTAAATTGTATAGGTGCACTAGTTCGGCGAAGAGATGGTGATACAAGTGGTATATGGATGGTAGATAAAGGTTTTTATAATCTGAAAATATAAAAACAGCAAGGTAACTAATGATAAAAGTGAGCGTAAACGGTATTGCAATGTGTTGAAACAAGGCCTAGGGTTCATACTTTCACTAGTGTAAGTTCCCTCAACAATGATAACATAATTGGATCACATAACTATCCTCAATATGCAACAAAGAGTCACTCCAAAGTCACTAATAGTGGAGAACGAATGAAGAGATTATGGTAGGGTATGAAACCACCTCAAAGTTATTCTTTCCAATCAATCTGTTGGGCTATTCCTATAAGTGTCACAAACAGCCCTAGAGTTCGTACTAGAATAACACCTTAAGACACACATCAACCAAAACCCTAATGTCACCTAGATACTCCAATGTCACCTCAAGTATCCGTGGGTATGATTATATGATATGCATCACACAATCTTAGATTCATCTATTCAACCAACACAAAGGACCTCAAAGAGTGCCCCAAAGATCCTACCGAAGAATCACGACGAAAACATGTGCCAACCCCTATCCATAGGTTCATGGGCGGAACCCACAAGTTGATCACCAAAACATACATCAAGTGAATCACGTGATATCCCATTGTCACCACAGATATCCACGGCAAGACATACATCAAGTGTTCTCAAATCTTTAAAGACTCAATCCGATAATATAACTTCAAAGGGGAAACTCAATTCATTACAGGAGAGTAGAGGGGGAAGAAACATCATAGGATCCAGCTATAATAGCAAAGCTCGCGATACATCAAGATCGTATCACCTCAAGAACACGAGAGAGAGTGATCAAACACATAGCTACTGGTACATACCCTCGGCCCTGAGGGAGAACTACTCCCTCATCGTCATGGAGAGCACCGGGATGATGAAGATGGCCACCGGAGAAGGATTGCCCCCTCCGGCAGGGTGCCGGAACGGGTCTAGATTGCTTTTCGGTGGCTACGGAGGCTTCTGGCGGCGGAACTCCCGATCTAATCTATGTTCTGGAAGTTTTAGGATACGTAGGTATATATGGGTGAAAGAAGCACGTCGGTGGACCGATGGGGGGGCCACGAGGCAGGGGGGTGCGCCCTATGGGGTGGGCGCGCCCCCCACCCTCGTGGGCACCTCCCTTCTTTCCTGGCATGCACTCCAAGCTTTTCCGGTAGCTTTCCTTCCTAAAATAACTTCTCTAGTTGATTTCGTTCCGTTTCGACTCCATTTGATATTCCTTTTCTTCGAAACACTGAAATAGGCAAAAACAACAATTCTGGGCTGGGCCTCCGGTTAATAGGTTAGTCCCAAAAATAATATAAAAGTGGATAATAAAGCCCAATATTGTCTAAAACAGTAGATAATGTAGCATGGAGCAATCAAAAATTATAGATATGTTGGAGACGTATCAAGCATCCCCAAGCTTAATTCCTGCTCGTCCTCGAGTAGGTAAATGATAAAAACAGAATTTTTGATGCGGAGTGCTACTTGGCATAATTTCAATGTAATTCTTCTTAATTGTGGTATGAATATTTAGATCCGAAAGATTCAAGACAAAAGTTCATATTGACATAAAAATGATAATACTTCAAGCATAGTAACTAAGCAATTATGTCTTCTCAAAATAACATCGCCAAAGAAAGTTATCCGTACAAAATCATATAGTCTGGCTATGCTCCATCTTCACCACACAACGGTTCACCATACGTGCATGCTAAAGGAATCACAAGCTTCAACACAAGTATTTCTCAAATTCACAACTACTCAACTAGCATGACTTTAATATCACCATCTTTATATCTCAAAACAATTATCAAGTATCAAACTTCTCATAGTATTCAACACACTCATAAGAAAGTTTTATTATTAATCTTGCATACCAAGCATATTAGGATTTTAAGAAAATTACCATGCTATTAAGACTCTCAAAATAATCTAAGTGAAGTATGAGAGTTCATCTATTTCTTCAAAATAAAACTACCACCATGCTCTAAAAGATATAAGTGAAGCACTAGAGCAACAACAAACTACTCCGAAAGATATAAGTGAAGATCAATGAGTAGTTGAATAATTATGCAACTATGTGAAGACTCTCTGACATTTAAGAATTTTAGATCTTGATACTTTATTCAAACAGCAAGCAAAACAAAAGAAAATAAAATGACGCTCCAGGCAAAACACATATCATGTGGTAAATAAAAATATAGCTCCAAGTAAAGTTACCGATGAACGAAGACGAAAGAGGGGATGCCTTTCGGGGCATCCCCAAGCTTAGGCTCTTGGTTGTCCTTGAATATTACCTTGGGGTGCCTTGGGAATCCCCAAGCTTAGGCTCTTGCCACTCCTTATTCCATAGTCCATCGAATCTTTACCCAAAACTTGAAAACTTCACAACACAAAACTTCACAGAAAACTCGTAAGCTCCGTTAGCGAAAGAAAACAAAACACCACTTCAAGGTACTGTAATGAACTCATTATTTATTTATATTGGTGTTAAACCTACTGTATTCCAACTTCTCCATGGTTTATAAACTGTTTTACTAGCCATAGATTCATCAAAATAATTAAACAACACAAGAAAAACAGAATCTGTCAAAAACAGAACAGTCTGTAGTAATCTGGATCAAACGTATACTTCTGGAACTCATAAAATTCTCAAATAAATTTCTAGACCTGAGGAATTTATCTATTAATCATCGGCAAAAATAATTAACTAAATAGCACTGTCCAATAAAAAATGGCGGCAATTCTTGTGAGCACTAAAGTTTCTGTTTTTTACAGCATGATCGACAATACTTTCCCCAAGTCTTCCCAACGGTTCTACTTGGCACGAACACTAATTAAAACCTAAAAACTCAATCGTAACAGAGGATAGATAAATTATTTATTACTAAACAGGAGCAAAAAGCAAGGAACAAATATAAAGTTGGGTTGCCTCCCAACAAGCGCTATCGTTTAACGCCCCTAGCTAGGCATGATGATTTCAATGATGCTCACATAAAGGATAAGAGTTCTAACATAAAGAGAGCATCATGACGAATATGACTAGCACATTTAAGACTAACCCTCTTCCTATGCATAGGGATTTTGTGAGCAAACAACTTGTGGAAACAAGAATCAACTTGCATAGGAAGGTAAAACAAGCATAACTTCAAAACTTTAAGCACATAGAGAGGAAACTTAATATTATTGCAATTCCTACAAGCATAAATTCCTCCCTCATAATAATTTTCAGTAGCATCATGAATGAATTCAACAATATAACCAGTACCTAAACATTCTTTTCATGATCTACAAGCATAGAAAATTTATTACTCTCCACATAAGCAAAATTCTTCTCATTCAGAATAGTGGGAGTATCATAGGAAACTCGAATACTATAAATTGTTTCCACATTAAAAGAGTAATGTTCAGAGAAGGGGTAATCATAATCATGACAAGTTTTATAAATATAATCACTACTTTTTATAGCATAAGTATCATCACAATAATCATCATAAGTAGGAGGCATGCTATCATCATTATAAAGTTGCATATCAAAACTTGGGAGACTAAAAATATCATCTTCATTAATCATAGCTTCCCCAAGCTTGGGACAAACATTAATTGCAGTAAATATATTCTCAAAAACATAATCTTCATAAAACATAGCATCCCCAAGATTGGGCCTTTTCATATCATAAGCATAATCACTCTCATCATTAATAGTATGGATAGCACCAATAGTATAGCAATTATCATATTCTTCCAAGCAAGTGCCAAAAAGATTTTCAAGATCATAAGAAGTATCATTATCTTCCACAATTATATTTTCATGAGGCATAATAGTAATAGGAGCACCATTATTTGGGAGGGGTACCTCTCTTCCTTTTTCTTTTCTTCTTCTTCACCACATCATGTGTGGGTTCAATCCTCTTTATGGAGCTCCTTATTAATGAGATTGGTTGAATAGGAGGCTCCTCCTCATTACCTGATTCATCATAAGAAATAATAGGAGGATATTGGGAAGTCTCTTCCCTTTCATTAGTATTCTCTTCATCTTCTATTTCTTTTCTTTTCTTTATGTAGTTGGCAATATAAGGATTTTCAATACAATTCACCGCACAATACATATAAATCTTCTCTAGATAAAAATCAAGAAATCTATCAAGATTAAACTTTGGAATACCCTTAGTTATACGTTTCATTTCCTCATACCCCAAAAGAAGACTAAGCTCTTTATGATGCTCAAGGGTAATCAAATTATCACAATTTTTGGATACGATTCGGTCATGAAACAATTTGCATTGGAGATTTAAATGACCATGTTCATTGCAAAGTTCACAAGGGGCGCGAAAAATATTGAATTTTTCAGCACAATCATCAAGACTTTCTTGCAAAAATTTAGTTTCTAAATACTTATGCCACTTGCAATATCTATCTTCCCTATTTGGTGTGTACATACAAACCCAATGCACTCCACAAAAATTGAGATGTTTATAGGAGACATTTTCATCATAACTAGTGCAATCATCATTAGTATCATGGATATTCAAAGAATTCGTACTAACAACATTGCAATCCTGCTCATCATTCACATATTTAGTGCCAAACATTTTATAGATTTCTTCTTCTAGCACTTGAGCACAATTATCCTTTCCATCATACTCACGAAAGATATTAAAAAGGTGTTGCGTATGAGACAAACTCAATTCCATTTTTTATAGTTTTCTTTTATAAACTAAACTAGTGATAAAACAAGAAACTAAAAGACTCGATTGCAAAATCTAAAGATATACCTTCAAGCACTCACCACCCCGGCAACGGTGCCAGAAAAGAGCTTGATGTCTACTACACAACCTTCTTCTTATAGACGTTGTTGGGCCTCCAAGTGCAGAGGTTTGTAGGACAGTAGCAAATTTCCCTCAAGTGGATGACCTAAGGTTTATCAATCCATAGGAGGCGTAGGAGGAAGATGGTCTCTCTCAAGCAACCCTGCAACCAAATAACAAAGAGTCTCTTATGTCCCCAACACACCCAATACAATGGTAAATTGTATAGGTGCACTAGTTTGGCGAAGAGATGGTGATACAAGTGGTATATGGATGGTAGATAAAGGTTTTTGTAATCTGAAAATATAAAAACAGCAAGGTAACTAATGATAAAAGTGAGCGTAAACGGTATTGCAATGTGTTGAAACAAGGCCTATGGTTAATACTTTCACTAGTGTAAGTTCCCTCAACAATGATAACATAATTGGATCACATAACTATCCCTCAACATGCAACAAAGAGTCACTCCAAAGCCACTAATAGCGGAGAACGAACGAAGAGATTATGGTAGGGTACGAAACCACCTCAAAGTTATTCTTTCCAATCAATCCGTTGGGCTATTCCTATAAGTGTCACAAACAGCCCTAGAGTTCATACTAGAATAACACCTTAAGACACACATCAACCAAAACCCTAATGTCACCTAGATACTCCAATGTCACCTCAAGTATCCGTGGGTATGATTATACGATATGCATCACACAATCTCAGATTCATCTATTCAACCAACACAAAGGACCTCAAAGAGTGCCCCAAAGTTCCTACCGGAGAATCACGACGAAAACATGTGCCAACCCCTATGCATAGGTTCATGGGCGGAACCCGCAAGTTGATCACCAAAACATACATCAAGTGAATCACGTGATATCCCATTGTCACCATAGATATCCACGACAAGACATACATCAAGTGTTCTCAAATCTTTAAAGACTCAATCCGATAATATAACTTCAAAGGGGAAACTCAATTCATTACAAGAGAGTAGAGGGGGAAGAAACATCATAGGATCCAACTATAATAGCAAAGCTCGTGATACATCAAGATCGTATCACCTCAAGAACACAAGAGAGAGTGATCAAACACATAGCTACTGGTACATACCCTCAGCCCTAAGGGAGAACTACTCCCTCCTCGTCATGGAGAGCACCGGGATGATGAAGATGGCCACCAGAGTAGGATTGCCCCCTTCGGCAGGGTGCCAGAACGGGTCTAGATAGGCTTTCGGTGGCTAAGGAGGCTTCTGGCGGCAGAACTCCCAATCTAATCTTTGTTCTGGAAGTTTTAGGATACATAGGTATATATGGGTGAAAGAAGCATGTCGGTGGACCGAAGGGGGGCCATGAGGCAGGGGGCGTGCCCTACCCTCGTGGGCACCTCCCTTCTTTCCTGACATGCACTCCAAGCTTTTTCGGTAGCTTTCCTTCCAAAAATAACTTCTCTATTTGATTTCGTTCCGTTTCGACTCCGTTTGATATTCCTTTTCTTCGAAACACTGAAATAGGCAAAAAACAACAATTCTGGGCTAGGCCTCCGGTTAATAGGTTAGTCCCAAAAATAATATAAAAGTGGATAATAAAGCCCAATATTGTCTAAAATAGTAGATAATGTAGCATGGAGCAATCAAAAATTATAGATATGTTGGAGACGTATCACGTTTCGCGAAACCACGCTGCTGCTATATTTGTACTGGGCGCAGATGGCTAGCCCCACTTAGCAGTAGCGCGTACCACTGACCAGCACTACTGCTACGGCCCGTAGTAGTAGCGCGTTTCTTTGAAACGCGCTACTACTTACTCACCTTATCCTGGAGCGGTTCACCCTGGACAGTCACTCCCTTACTCGCTCTCGCCTGCGCCGAACCCGTACGTGGTCCGCCGCCGCCGCGCTGCTCCTCGCCGAGGTACTCCCTCCTCCCCCCTCCTCCTCCGTCCGCCCTCCTCCCACCGCCCCTCTCCCTCCTCCTCCGGCTGCCCCCCAGCCGCCCCCTCCCCCTCCATCCCCGCCCCTCCCTCCCCCTCCTCCCGCCGCCACTCCCCCTCCTCCCCTACCCCTCCCTCCTCCGATCCCACCGGCCTCCTCCCCCTCCTCCTCTCTCCTCCTCCTCCGTTCCCCTCCTACCTACTTTGTATAATGTAGTTTTTTTACTGTTTTTAGTAAGTGTTTAAAATAATTAGTAAGTAAATTAATAAACTAGTTGAACTAGTTTAGTTTTAGTAAGAACTAGTTGAATTAATAGAACTAATGTATTTTTAGTAAGAAAATTAATATAACTAGTTGAACTAGTATATTTTTAGTTTATTTCTATTTATAGTAATTTTATATTTAGTAAGAACTATTTGAATTAATAGAACTAGTTGAACATGTCACATTTGTTGTTATTTTTTAGTTTAAGCAATTATTCCCGCATCGATGTCGTTCGCTAGGGTTTTATTTATAGGGTTTTTGTTTTTGCAGAAATCAAGGAGCCCCACTATCATCCCCGTCACCGACCCCCTCCGACCTCGAGGTGAGACCAGCCAAATCTCCATGTCATTATGAGTCCTATATGATATGATGTAGATAAAAACATGTATATCTTGTGTTGCTCAAATAGGATATGTGGTTGCCCAAGTGGCCGATCATGTTCATGTTCATGTTACTCCGAGTGGCCTATGTTTTGCTGAAGTGTTGATTAATTTCCGTTCCGGCCAATTTCAGGTGCTCGATATGTCCTGTTTTAGCAAAGGTCATGCCGGAATTTTTCATGAATTTTGGCATGACTTGTGCTAGAATATGTAGGAAATATCGAGTGGCTTGGATTTTCTAGAAAGGTAATTAAATGATATTTCGGATTGACTTTAAGTCTGCCGAGGCTGAAGAATCCCGACTGTTGTCGTGGGGTGTAATGTCGTACTTGTTTAGTACATATATTTAATTGTACAAGTTTAATATTTGAATTATGAACATAGGAAATGTCGTACTCGGACGACGAAAGTCTCCCGGGGGAGTGCGACTAGTGCCACGACAACCGGGGTTTCTGCGATAGGCCTCACCTGGACGAAGGTCGGCGCTTAAGCATTAAGCTCGAGGAGGCCTTTGATTGTGATACGGTAAGCTACGGCGCAAAGTGTTTTTTTGTAATTAAGCTCGACTTCTACTACTTCAACGTGTAATTTTTCGTCTTTTACAATTCGACTAGCTTATCCCATGCCATGCAAGATGCTATGTCTTGGAGAGTATGGGTTTTGAAGATCACGAAAGGAATAAAACAAAGAAAATTAACCTAAGGACCCATCATGGTATGGATTTTGAGGTAAATCTGTACAATTCTGAGAGCGTATCCCATTTTGGTTGCCCGGGTTGGGAAGCACTTTGCAAGATGTGTGATTTTCAAGAGGGTATGTTTGTCACCATGGATCTTGGTGATCCTGACATCGACAAAGACAATTTGGACATTGGGGTCCTTGTTGATACGCTTCCAATTCGACCACTATGTGAGTTTCTCAAACATAGTTATTAACTAATTTATATTGTTCATTTCAAAATAGTTGACAGCTTATTTCCATTGACATCTTATTTTCATTGTTCAAACAATGTGCGAAACATGGCAGACAGAACCTACTACACCGATGGCTCTGAGTTAACTTATCAAGAGAAAAATCATCTGGTCGCATTTTGTACTGATCTCGAGAATTACAATATCTATAATAAAACTCCTCCACATTATGGTCAATACATGCCACTAGTGCACATGTTGAACTACAGTAACATCCATGGAGATGCCATGGTAAGATTTTTTAGTATTATGACATCCGTGCATCTTTTGCATAAATTCTTTTAAAACTTAACTACATTGCTAACTACGAAGTTATTACTATGGTTTTCAATAGAAGATCCCGGATGATTGTGTGCCTCATCTGATGTATCAGAAAGGTCGCCTTAATGTTTTGAACATACAGCCAGGTCATCCTACGAATCTCACCCGTCCATATCGGATTTCTAAAAGAGGTGGAGACATGAAAATCACAGAATGGAAAAAATGTATGGACAGTCATAAGGAGGTACTTGGAAGCAACATTGTGCGAAAGGCAAGAATTGGAGACATGATAATCTCCATTCTCCATAATGGAGAGTCAGGGGCTATCTTGTTTTACGCTATTTTACCGAAGAGAATATAGTAGGTCCTAAGAGAATGTAGTAGGTCCTATGAGGTACAATATTTATTATGTGGTACAATGTGTCAGAGTTGATAATGAGGAGTAGTTGTGATTATGACTAGTGACCAACTTGCTATGTGATATCTCATTGATGAAAACGATGATCATGAGGAGGTGTTATATGACAATGATGTATTATGATGATAAGTTGTTAATGATATGATGATGATGGCAATGATATTTATTATATCATTGGGTGAAAGAACCGTGGACTAATTTCAAGTGGATGGACATCCACTTGAAACTAGTCCATGGTTCTTTCACCCAGTGATGTATGATACGTCTCCAACGTATCTATAATTTTTTATTGCTCCATGATATATTATCTACTGTTTTAGACATTATTGGGCTTTATTATCCACTTTTATATTATTTTTGGGACTAACCTATTAACCGGAGGCCCGGCCCAGAATTGTTGTTTTTTGCCTATTTTAGGGTTTCGAAGAAAAGGAATATCAAATAGAGTCCAAACAGAATGAAACCTTCGGAAACGTGATTTTCTCATTAGATAAGATCGAGGAGACTTGGACCCTCCGTCAACAAAGCCATGAGGCGGTCACGAGGGTGGAGGGTGGCCCCTAGGGCGCGCGCCCCTGCCTCGTGGGCCCCTCGAAGCTCCACCGACGTACTTCTTCCTCCTATATATATCCACGTACCCCGAAACGATTAGAGACGGAGCCAAAAACCTAATTCCACCGCCGCAACTTTCTGTATCCACGAGATCCCATCTTGGGGCCTATTCTGGAGCTCCACCGGAGGGGGCATCGATCACGGAGGGCTTTTACATCATCATCCAAGACTCTCCGATGAAGTGTGAGTAGTTTACTTCAGACCTACGGGTCCATAGTTAGTAGCTAGATGGCTTCTTCTCTCTTTTTGGATCTCAATACAATGTTCTCCCCCTCTCTCGTGGAGATCTATTCGATGTAATCTTCTTTTTGCGGTGTGTTTGTTGAGACCGATGAATTGTGGGTTTATGATCAAGTCTATCTATGAATAATATTTGAATCTTCTCTGAATTCTTTTATGTATGATTGGTTAACTTTGCAAGTCTCTTCGAATTATCAGTTTAGTTTGGCCTACTAGATTGGTTTTTCTTGCCATGGGCAGAAGGGGCCGCAAGTCACGTATTGTATCGTTGCCATCAAGGATAACAAGATGGGGTTTTTATCATATTGCATGAAACTATCCCTCTACATCATGTCATCTTGCTTAAGGCGTTACTCTATTTTTAACTTAATACTCTAGATGCATGCTGGATAGCGGCCGATGAGTGGAGTAATAGTAGTAGATGCAGAATCGTTTCGGTCTACTTGTCTCGGACATGATGCCTATATACATGATCATACCTAGATATTATCATAACTATGCTCAATTCTGTCAATTGCTCAACAGTAATTTGTTCACCCACCGTAGAATATTGATGCTCTTGAGAGAAGCCACTAGTGAAACCTATGGCCCCCGGGTCTCTTTCTCATCATATCAATCTCCATCACTTTATTATTGCTTTGCTTTTACTTTTTACTTTGCATCTCTATACCAAAAATACCAAAAATATTATTTATCATCTCTATCAGATCTCACTTTCGTAAGTGACCGTGAAGGGATTGACAACCCCTAAGCGTGTTGGTTGCGTTGAGCTATTGTTTTTTTGTAGGTACGAGGGACTTGTGCGTGGCCTCCTACTGGATTGATACCTTGGTTGTCAAAAACTGAGGGAAATACTTACGCTACTTTGCTGCATCATCCTCTCCTCTTCGGGGAAATCCAACGCAGTGCTCAAGAGGTAGCAAGAATTTCTGGCGCCGTTGCCGGGGAGGTTCGTGCAAGTCAAGATTTGACTCCCGACAACGAGCCATTTATGGCACCGTTGCCGGGGAGTCTGCGCAAAAGTCAACATACCAAGTACCCATCACAATCCCTATCTCCCGCATTACATTATTTGCCATTTGCCTCTCGTTTTCATCTCCCCCACTTCACCCTTGCCATTTTATTCGCCCTCTCTCTATTTGCCTCTTTTGCCCGTTTGCTTTTTGTTTGCTCGTGTGTTGGAGTGCTTGTTTGTCGCGATGGCTCAAGATAATACGAAATTGTGTGACTTCACCAATACCAATAACAATGATTTCCTTAGCACTCTGATTGCTCCTCTTACCGATGTTGAATCTTGTGAAATTAATACTGCTTTGTTGAATCTTGTCATGAAAGATCCGTTCTCCGGCCTTCCTAGTGAAGATGATGTTACCCATCTTAATAGCTTCGTTGATTTGTGTGACATGCAAAAGAAGAAAGATGTCGATAATGATATTGTTAAATTGAATCTATTTCCTTTTTCGCTTAGAGATCGTGTTAAAGCTTGGTTTTCATCTTTGCCTAAAAATAGTATTGATTCATGGAACAAGTGCAAAGATGCTTTTATCTCTAAGTATTTTCCTCCCGCTAAGATCATCTCTCTTAGAAACGATATTATGAATTTTAAGCAACTTGATCATGAACATGTTGCGCAAGCTTGGGAGAGAATGAAATTAATGATACGTAATTGCCCTACTCATGGTTTAAATTTGTGGATGATTGTTCAAAATTTTTATGCCGGATTGAATTTTGCTTCTAGAAATCTTTTAGATTCGGCCGCGGGAGGCACTTTTATGGAAATCACTTTAGGAGATGCTACTAAATTCCTAGATAATATTATGGTTAATTATTCTCAATGGCATACTGAAAGATCTACTAAAAAGGTGCATGCGGTAGAAGAAAATAATGTTTTGAGTGGAAAGATGGATGAACTTATGAAATTATTTGCTAATAAAAGTGTTTCTTCTGATCCTAATGATATGCCCTTGTCTACTTTGATTGATAATAATAATGAATCTATGGATGTGAATTTTGTTGGTAGGAACAATTTTGGTAACAACGCGTATAGAGGAAATTTCAATCCTAGGCCTTATCCTAGTAATCCCTCTAATAATTATGGTAATTCCTACAACAATTCTTATGGAAATTATAATAAGATTCCCTCTGATTTTAGATCTAATATTAAATAATTTATTTCTTCGCAAGTTTTTTTAATGCTATGATTGAAGAAAAATTGCTTAAGATTGATGATTTGGCTAGGAACGTTGATAGAATTGCTCTTGATGTTGATTCTTTGGAACTTAGATCTATCCCACCTAAGCATGATATCAATGAGTCTCTCAAAGCCATGAGAATTTCCATTGACGAGTGCGAAGAAAGAACCGCTAGGATGCGTGCTAAGAAAGATGCCTTTATAAAAGCGTGTTTTTCTAGTTCCTATGAAAATAATGGTGAAGATCTAAAAGTTATTGATGTTTCCCCTATTAAATCTTTGTATTTCAATATGAATCTTGATAATGATGGGACTGAATATAATCCACCTTTACCTAGAAGGCGTTCCAATAATTCTGAATCTTTTGATCTTGATACTAAATTTGATAAAAGTGGGATCGAAGAAATTAAAACCCTAGATGTTGCTAAACCCACTATATTGGATTTCAAGGAATTTAATTATGAAAATTGCTCTTTAATTGATTGTATTTCCTTGTTGCAATCCGTGCTAAAATCTCCTCACGCTTATAGTCAAAATAAAGCATTTACTAAACATATCGTTGATGCCTTGATGCAATCTTATGAAGAAAAACTTGATTTGGAAGTTTCTATCCCTAGAAAACTTTATGATGAGTGGGAAACTACTATTAAAATTAAAATTAAAAATTATGAGTTTTATGCTTTCTGTGCTAGTGTCTCTACTATTCCCAAAACTTTGTGTGATTTGCTAGATTTCCGTGATTTTGATGATTGCTCTCTAAACTTGCATCTTGCGGATTCCACTATTAAGAAACCTATGGGAAGAATTAATGATGTTCTTATTGTTGCAAATAGGAATTATGTGCCCGTAGATTTTATTGTTCTTGATATAGATTGCAATCCTTCTTGCCCTAATATTCTCGGTAGACCTTTCCTTAGAACGGTTGGTGCAATTATTGATATGAAGGAAGGGAATATTAGATTTCAATTTCCATTAAAAAAAGGGCATGGAACACTTCCCTAGAAAGAAAATAAAATTACCATATGAATCTATCATGAGAGGCACTTATGGATTGCCTACCAAAGATGGCAATACCTAGATCTATTCTTGCTTGTTATGCATAGCTAGGGGCATTAACGATAGCGCTTATTGGGAGGCAACCCAATTTTATTTTTATTCCTTGATTTTTTCTCCTGTTTAGTAATAAATAAATTATTTATCCTCTGTTTTGGTTGTGTTTTTGTGTTTAATTAGTGTTTGTGCCAAGTAGAACCGTTGGGAAGACTTGGGGAAAGTCTTGTTAAACTTGATGTAAAAAACAGAAACTTTAGCGCTACCGAGAACTGCTTTCATTTTTATTTGGAAAGTTCTATTTAGTTAATTCTTTTTGAATATTATTAATAGATAAATTCCTCGCGTCCAGCAATTTTTTTAGAATTTTTGGGGTTCCATATCATGCTCTAGCTATAGATTACTACAGACTGTTCTGTTTTGTCAGATTCTGTTTTTCGTGTGTTGTTTGCTTATTTTGATGAATCTATGGCTAGTAAAATAGTTTATAATCCATAGAGAAGTTGGAATACAGTAGGTTTAACATCAATATAAATAAAGAATGAGTTCATTACAGTATATTGAAGTGGTCCTTTGTTTTCTTTCGCTAACGGAGCTCACGAGTTTTCTACTTTAAGTTTTGTGTTGTGAAGTTTTCAAGTTTTGGGTAAAGATTTGATGGATCATGGAACAAGGAGTGGAAAGAGCCTAAGCTTGGGGATGCCCATGGCACCCCCAAGATAATCTAAGGACACCTAAAAGCCAAAGCTTGGGGATGCCCTGGAAGGCATCCCCTCTTTCGTCTACTTCTATCGGTAACTTTACTTGGAGCTATATTTTTATTCACCACATGATATGTGTTTTGCTTGGAGCGCCTTTTATGATTTGAGTCTTTGCTTGTTAGTTTACCACAGTCATCCTTTCCGTACACACCTTTTGAGAGAGCCATACATAATTTGGAATTTGATAGAATACTCTATGTGCTTCACTTATATCTTTTGAGCTTTATAATTTTGCTCTAGTGCTTCACTTGTATCTTTTAGAGTACGGTGGTGGATTTGTTTTATAGAAACTATTGATCTATCATGCTTCACTTAGATTATTTTTAGAGTTTTAATAGCATGGTAATTTTCTTAAAATCCTAATATGCTTGGTATGCAAGATTAATAATAAAACTTTCATATGAGTGTGTTGAATACTAAGAAAAGTTTGATGCTTGATGATTGTTTTGAGATATGGAGGTAATAATATCAAAGTCATGCTAGTTGAGTAGTTGTGAAATTGATAAATACTTGTGTTGAGGTTTGCAAGTCCCGTAGCATGCACGTATGGTAAACGTTATGCAACAAATTTGAAACATGAGGTGTTATTTGATTGTCTTCCTTATGAGTGGCGGTCGGGGACGAGCGATGGTCTTTTCCTACCAATCTATCCCCCTAGGAGCATGTGCATAGTGCCGAGGTTTTTGATGACTTGTAGATTTTTGCAATAAGTATGTGAGTTCTTTATGACTAATGTTGAGTCCATGGATTATACACACTCTCACCCTTCCATCCTTGCTAGCTTGTTCGGTACCGTGCATTGCCCTTTCTCACATTGAGAGTTGGCGCAAATTTCGCCGGTGCATCCAAATCCCGTGATATGATACGCGCTTTCACACATAAACCTCCTTATATCTTCCTCAAAACAGCCACCATACCTACCTATTATGGCATTTCCATAGCCATTCCGAGATATATTGCCATGCAACTTTCATCATTCCGTCCATCATGACACATTCATCATTGTCATATTGCTTAGTGTTGGAAATATGCCCTAGAGGCAATAATAAATTAGTTATTATTATATTTCATTGTTCATGATAATCGTTTATTATCCATGCTATAATTGTATTGATAGGAAACTCAGATACATGTGTGGATACATAGACAACACCATGTCCCTAGTAAGCCTCTAGTTGACTAGCTCGTTGATCAATAGATGGTTACGGTTTCCTGACCATGGACATTGGATGTCGTTGATAACGGGATCACATCATTAGGAGAATGATGTGATGGACAAGACCCAATCCTAAGCCTAGCACAAGATCGTGTAGTTCGTATGCTAAAGCTTTTCTAATGTCAAGTATCATTTCCTTAGACCATGAGATTGTGCAACTCCCGGATACCGTAGGAGTGCTTTGGGTGTGCCAAACGTCACAACGTAACTGGGTGGCTATAAAGGTACACTACAGGTATCTCCGAAAGTGTCTGTTGGGTTGGCACGAATCGAGACTGGGATTTGTCACTCCGTGTAAACGGAGAGGTATCTCTGGGCCCACTCGGTAGGACATCATCATAATGTGCACAATGTGATCAAGGAGTTGATCACGGGATGATGTGTTACGGAACGAGTAAAGAGACTTGCCGGTAACGAGATTGAACAAGGTATCGGGATACCGACGATCGAATCTCGGGCAAGTATCGTACCGCTAGACAAAGGGAATTGTATACGGGATTGATTAATCCTTGACATCGTGGTTCATCCGATGAGATCATCGTGGAGCATGTGGGAGCCAACATGGGTATCCAGATCCCGCTGTTGGTTATTGACCGGAGAGTTGTCTCGGCCATGTCTGCATGACTCCCGAACCCGTAGGGTCTACACACTTAAGGTTCGATGACGCTAGGGTTATAGGGAAAGTATGTACGCGGTTACCGAATGTTGTTCGGAGTCCCGGATGAGATCCCGGACGTCACGAGGAGTTCCGGAATGGTCCGGAGGTAAAGATTGATATATAGGAAGTATGGTTTTGGCCACCGGAAGTGTTCCGGGCATCACTGGTAGTGTACCGGGACCACCAAAGGGGTCCAGGGTCCACTGGCCCCGGAGGCATACATGGGCCAAGTGTGAGAAGGGACCAGCCCATAGGTGGGCTGGGGCGCCTCCCCACCAAGGCCCATGCGCCTAGAGAGAAGAGGGGGGCAAACCCTAAGGGCAGATGGGCCCTAAGGCCCATGCCTGGTGCGCCTCCCTCTCCCCCCCACTTGGCCGCCACCCCTAGGGTGGAAACCCTAGGTGGGGGCGCAGCCCTTCCTCTCCCCCTATATATAGTGGAGGCAAAGGGGCATCCCAACACATGAGGTCCTTCTCCTGTTGGCGCAGCCCTACCCCTCTTCCTCCTCGTCTCCCGTAGTGCTTGGCGAAGCCCTGCTAGAGTCCCGCGCTCCACCACCACCACCACCACGCCGTCGTGCTGCTGCTGGATGGAGTCTTCCCCAACCTCTCCTTCTCCCCTTGATGGATCAAGGCGTAGGAGACGTCACCGGGATGTATGTGTGTTGAACGCGGAGGTGCCGTCCGTTCGGCACTAGGATCATAGGTGATTTGAATCACGACGAGTACGACTCCATCAACCCCGTTCACTTGAACGCTTCCGCTTAGCGATCTACAAGGGTATGTAGATGCACTCTCCTTCCCCTTGTTGCTAGATTACTCCGTAGATTGATCTTGGTGATGCGTAGAAAATTTTGAATTTCTGCTACGATCCCCAACAGTGGTATCAGAGCTAGGTCTATGCGTAGTTTCTATGCACGAGTAGAACACAAGTTGTTGTGGGCGTCGATTTTGTCAATTTGCTTGCCGTTACTAGTCTTATCTTGATTCGGCGGCATCGTGGGATGAAGCGGCCCGGACCGACCTTACACGTACTCTTACGTGAGACTGGTTCCACCGACTGACATGCACTAGTTGCATAAGGTGGCTAGCGGGTGTCTGTCTCTCCCACTTTAGTCGGATCGGATTCGATGAAAAGGGTCCTTATGAAGGGTAAATAGAAATTGGCATATCACGTTGTGGTTTTCGCATAGGTAAGAAACGTTCTTGCTAGAAACCTATAGCAGCCACGTAAAAACTTGCAACAACAATTAGAGGACGTCTAACTTGTTTTTGCAGCATATGCCTTGTGATGTGATATGGCCAAAAGGATGTGATGAATGATATATGTGATGTATGAGATTGATCATGTTCTTGTAATAGGAATCACGACTTGCATGTCGATGAGTATGACAACCGGCAGGAGCCATAGGAGTTGTCTTAATTTATTTATGACCTGCGTGTCAACATAAACGTCATGTAATTACTTTACTTTATTGCTAAAGCGTTAGCCATAGTAGTAGAAGTAATAGATGACGAGACAACTTCAAGAAGACACGATGATGGAGATCATGATGATGGAGATCATGGTGTCATGCCGGTGACAACGATGATCATGGAGCCCCGAAGATGGAGATCAAAAGGAGCAAAATGATATTGGCCATATCATGTCACTATTTGATTGCATGTGATGTTTATCATGTTTTACATCTTATTTGCTTAGAACGACGGTAGCTTAAATAAGATGATCCCTCGTAATAATTTCAAGAAAGTGTTCCCCCTAACTGTGCACCGTTGCGAAGGTTCGTTGTTTCGAAGCACCACGTGATGATCGGGTGTGATAGATTCTAACGTTCGAATACAACGGGTGTAAGCCAGATTTACACACGCAATACACTTAGGTTGACTTGACGAGCCTAGCATGTACAGACATGGCCTCGGAACACGGAAGACCGAAAGGTCGAGCATGAGTCGTATAGAAGATACGATCAACATGAAGATGTTCACCGATGTTGACTAGTCCGTCTCACGTGATGATCGGACACGGCCTAGTTGACTCGGATCATGTTTCACTTAGATGACTAGAGGGATGTCTATCTGAGTGGGAGTTCATTAAATAATTTGATTAGATGAACTCAATTATCATGAACATAGTCTAAATTGTCTTTGCAAATATGTTGTAGATAAATAGCTCACGTTGTAGCTCCCTGTTTCAATACGTTCCTAGAGAAAGATTAAGTTGAAAGATATTGTAAGCAATGATGCGGACTAGGTCCGTAGTCCGAGGAGTGTCCTCACTGCTACACAGAAGGCTTACGTCTTTGATGCACCGCTCGATGTGCAAACCCCTACAACGTCGTCTGTGGATGTTGTGAACACCTGACAGACACATCCTGATGACTACTTGATAGTTTAGTGCACCATACTTTACGGCTTAGAATCGGGATTCCAATGACGTTTTGAACGCCATAGAACATATGAGATGTTCCAAGAGCTGAAATTGGGATTTCAGGCTCATGCCCGTGTTGAGAGGTGTGAGACCTCTGACAAGTTCTTTTGCCAACAAGATGGAGGAGAATAGCTCAGCTAGTGAGCATGTGCTCAGAATGTCTGGGTGCTACAATCACTTAAATCAAGTGGGAGTTAAACTTCCAGATAAGATAGTGATTGATAGAGTTCTCTAGCCACTATCACTAAGCTACTAGATCTTCGTGATGAACTATGACATGCAAGGGATGGAGTTGATCCCGGAGCTGTTCGCGGTGCTTAAGACCGCAAAAGGTAGAAATCAAGAAGGAGCATCAAGTGTTGATGGTTTAACAAGACCACTGGTTTCAAGAAGGGCAAGGGCTAGAAGGGAAACTTCATGGATGGCAAACCAGTTGCCGCTCCAGTGAAGGAACCCAAGGTTGAACCCAAACCCGAGACTAAGTGCTTCTATTGTAAGGGGAACGGTCACTGGTAGCGGAATTACCCCAAATGCATGGTAGATAAGAAGGCTGGCAACTTCAACAAAGTATATACGTGTTATTAATGTGTACCTCACTAGTACTCCTGGTAGCACCTGGGTATTGGATACCGGTTCAGTTGCTATTATTGGTGACTTGAAGCAAAAGCTACGGACTAAACGGAGACTGGCTAAGGGCGAGGTGACGATGTGTGTTGGAAGTGTTTCCAAAGTTGATGAGATCACCATCGCACGCTCCATCTGCCTTCGGGATTAGTATTGAACCTAGATAAATGTTATCAGGTGTCTACGTTGAGCATGAATATGATTAGATCATGTTCATTGCAATACGGTTATTCATTTAAGTTAGAGAATAATGGTTATTCTGTTTACATGAATAATACCTTTCATGGTCATGCACCCTATGTGAATGGTTCATTGAATCTCGGTCGTGGTAATACACATGTTCACGCCAAAAGATGTAGAGTTAATAATGATAGTACCACTTTCTTGTGGCACTGCCGCTTAGGTCATATTGGCGTAAGATGCATGAAGAAACTCCATGTCGATGGATGTTTGGAGTCACTTGATTTTGAATCGCTTGACACATGCGAGCCATGCCTCATGGGCAGGATGACTAAGACCCCGTTTTCAGGTACAATGAAACGGGCAAGTGACTTGTTGGAAATCATACATGCTGATGCGTGTGATCCAATGAGAATTGAAGCGTGCGGTGGATATCGCTATTTTCTCATCTTCACTGACGATTTGGGTAGATATAGGTATATCTACTTAATGAAGCACAAGTCTGAAACGTTTGAAAAGTTCAAGCGATTTCAGAGTGAAGTTAAGAATCATCATAACAAAAGATCATGTTCCTACGATCTGATCAAAGGGGATTTTCTGAGTTATGAGTTTGGCAATCACTTAAGACATTGTGGAATTGTTTCACAGTTGAAGCCACCTGGAACACCACAAGGTAATGGTGTGTCCGGACGTCGTAATCGAACCTTATGAGATATGGTGCGATCTATGATGTCTCTTACCGATCTACCGTTTTCATTTTGAGGTTATGCGTTAGAGACAGCTGCATTCACTTTAGATAGGACACCATCTAAGTCCGTTGAGACGACGTCGTATGAACATTGGTTTGGCAAGAAACCAAAGTTGTCGTTTCTTAATGTTTGGGGCTGCGATGCTTAAGGCTTCAGCCGGAGAAGCTCGAACCCAAAGCGGACAAACACATCTTCATAGGATACCCAAAGGTGACAGTTGGGTATACCTTCTATCTCAGATCCGAGGGCAAATTGTTTGTCGCTAAGAACGGGTCCTTTCTCGAGAAGGAGTTTCTCTCGAAAGAATTGAGTGGGAGGAAGATAGAACTTGATGAGGTTGTCGAACCTTTACTTCAACCAGAGAGTGATGCAACACAGAAAGATGTTTTCTGTGGCGCCTACGTCTGTTGAATAGGAAGTTAATGATAGTGATCATGAAGCTTCGGATCAAGTTGCTATCGAACCTCGTAGGTCGACAAGGATATGTACTACTCCTGAGTGGTACGGTAATCCTGTCTTAGATATCATGTTGTTAGACAACAATGAACCTACGAGCTATGGAGAAGCGATGGTGGGCCCGTATTCCGACAAATGGTTAGAAGCCATGAAATCCGAGATAGGATCCATGTATCAGAACAAAGTATGGACTTTGGTGGACTTGCCCGATGATCGGCAAGCCATTGAGATAAATGGATCTTTAAGAAGAAGACGGACGTGGGCGGTAATGTTACCGTCTATGAAGCTCGACTTGTGGGAAAGAGTCTTTTCACAAGTTCAAGGAGTTGACTACGATGAGAATTTCTCACCCGTAGCGATGCTTAAGTCCGTCGGAATCATGTTAGCATTAGCTGTATTTTTCGATTATGAAATCTACAGATGGATGTCAAAACAAGTTTTCTTACCAGTTTTCGTAAGAAAAGTTGTATGTGATACAATAAAAGGTTTTGTCGATCCTAAGGATGCTAAAAGGTATGCTGGCTCCAGCGATCCTTCTATGGACTAGAGCAAGCATCTCGGAGTCGGAATATATGCTTTGATGGAGTGATCAAAGCTTTTAGGTTTATACAATGTTTGCTAGAAACTTGTATTTACAAGAAAGTGAGTGGGAGCACTACAACATTTCTGATAAGTATATGTGGATGACATATTGTTGATCCGAAATAATGTAGAATTTCTGGAAAGCATAAACGGTTGTTTGAAGAGTATTTTTCAAAGGAAGACCTGGATAAAGCTGCTTACATATTGGGCATCAAGATCTATAGAGATAGATCAAGACGCCTGATGATACTTTCAAAGAACGCACACCTTGACATGTTTTTGAAGGAGTTCAAAATAGATCAGTCAAAGAAGGGGTTCTTACCTGAGTTGTAAGGTGTGAAGTTGAGTAAGACTCAAAGCTTGACCACGACAGAAGAAGAGGAAGGACGAAGGTCGTCCCCTATGCTCTTGTCATAGGCTCTATACGGTATGCCATGCTGAGTACCGCACCTGATGTGTGCCTTGCCACATGTCTGGCAAGAGGGTACAAAGGTGATCTAGGATGGATCACCAGATAGCGTCAAAATTATCCTTAGAGGAATAAGGAAATGTTTCTCGGTTATGGAGGTGATAAAGAGTTCGACGTAAAGAGTTACGTCGATGCAAGCTTAACACCTATCCGGATAGCTCTGAGTAGAGATACCAGATACGTATAATGGAGCATAATTTGGAATAGCTCCAAGTGGAACGTGGTAGCAGCATCTACGATATGACATAAAGTTTTGCGAAATACATAGGGATCTGAATATGGCAAGACCCGTTGACTACAACCTCTCTCACAAGCATAACATGATCAAACCCAGAACTCATTGAGTGTTAATCACATAGTGATGTGAACTAGATTATTGAGTCTAGTAAACTCTTGGATGTTGGTCACATGGCGATGTGACCTGTGAGTGTTAATCACATGGCGATGTGAACTAGATTATTGACTCTAGTGCAAGTGGGAGACTGTTGGAAATATGCCCTAGAGGCAATAATAAATTGGTTATTATTATATTTCATTGTTCATGATAATCGTTTATTATCCATGCTAGAATTGTATTGATAGGAAACTCAGATACATGTGTGGATACATAGACAACACCATGTCCCTAGTAAGCCTCTAGTTGACTAGCTCGTTGATCAATAGATGGTTACGGTTTCCTGACCATGGACATTGGATGTCGTTGATAACGGGATCACATCATTAGGAGAATGATGTGATGGACAAGACCCAATCCTAAGCCTAGCACAAGATCGTGTAGTTCGTATGCTAAAGCTTTTCTAATGTCAAGTATCATTTCCTTAGACCATGAGATTGTGCAACTCCCGGATACCGTAGGAGTGCTTTGGGTGTGCCAAACGTCACAACGTAACTGGGTGGCTATAAAGGTACACTACAGGTATCTCCGAAAGTGTCTGTTGGGTTGGCACGAATCGAGACTGGGATTTGTCACTCCGTGTAAACGGAGAGGTATCTCTGGGCCCACTCGGTAGGACATCATCATAATGTGCACAATGTGATCAAGGAGTTGATCACGGGATGATGTGTTACGGAACGAGTAAAGAGACTTGCCGGTAACGAGATTGAACAAGGTATCGGGATACCGACGATCGAATCTCGGGCAAGTATCGTACCGCTAGACAAAGGGAATTGTATACGGGATTGATTGAATCCTTGACATCGTGGTTCATCCGATGAGATCATCGTGGAGCATGTGGGAGCCAACATGGGTATCCAGATCCCGCTGTTGGTTATTGACCGGAGAGTTGTCTCGGCCATGTCTGCATGACTCCCGAACCCGTAGGGTCTACACACTTAAGGTTCGATGACGCTAGGGTTATAGGGAAAGTATGTACGCGGTTACCGAATGTTGTTCGGAGTCCCGGATGAGATCCCGGACGTCACGAGGAGTTCCGGAATGGTCCGGAGGTAAAGATTGATATATAGGAAGTATGGTTTTGGCCACCGGAAGTGTTCCGGGCATCACCGGTAGTGTACCGGGACCACCGGAGGGGTCCGGGGGTCCACCAGGTGGGCCCCGGAGGCACATGGGCCAAGTGTGAGAAGGGACCAGCCCCTAGGTGGGCTGGGGCGCCTCCCACCAAGGCCCAAGGCGCCTAGAGAGAAGAGGGGGCAAACCCTAGGGCAGATGGGCCCTAAGGCCCACCTGGTGCGCCTCCCTCTCCCCCCTTGCCCCACCCAGATGGATTGGGCTGCCGCCACCCCTAGGGTGGAAACCCTAGGTGGGGGCGCAGCCCTCCTCTCCCCCTATATATAGTGGAGGCAAAGGGGCAGCCCAACACATGAGGTCCTTCTCCTGTTGGCGCAGCCCTACCCCTCTTCCTCCTCGTCTCTCGTAGTGCTTGACGAAGCCCTGCTGGAGTCCCGCGCTCCTCCACCACCACCACCACGCCGTCGTTCTGCTGCTGGATGGAGTCTTCCCCAACCTCTCCTTCTCCCCTTGCTGGATCAAGGCGTAGGAGACGTCACCGGGCTGTACGTGTGTTGAACGCGGAGGTGCCGTCCGTTCGGCACTAGGATCATCGGTGATTTGAATCACGATGAGTACGACTCCATCAACCCCGTTCACTTGAACGCTTCCGCTTAGCGATCTACAAGGGTATGTAGATGCACTCTCCTTCCCCTTGTTGCTAGATTACTCCATAGATTGATCTTGGTGATGCGTAGAAAATTTTGAATTTCTGCTACGATCCCCAACAGTGGCATCATGAGCTAGGTCTATGCGTAGTTTCTATGCACGAGTAGAACACAAAGTAGTTGTGGGCGTCGATTTTGTCAATTTACTTGCCGTTACTAGTCTTATCTTGATTCGGCGGCATCGTGGGATGAAGCGGCCCGGACCGACCTTACACGTACTCTTACGTGAGACTGGTTCCACCGACTGACATGCACTAGTTGCATAAGGTGGCTAGCGGGTGTCTGTCTCTCCCACTTTAGTCGGATCGGATTCGATGAAAAGGGTCCTTATGAAGGGTAAATAGAAATTGGCATATCACGTTGTGGTTTTCGCGTAGGTAAGAAACGTTCTTGCTAGAAACCTATAGCAGCCACGTAAAAACTTGCAACAACAATTAGAGGACGTCTAACTTGTTTTTGCAGCATATGCCTTGTGATGTGATATGGCCAAAAGGATGTGATGAATGATATATGTGATGTATGAGATTGATCATGTTCTTGTAATAGGAATCACGACTTGCATGTCGATGAGTATGACAACCGGCAGGAGCCATAGGAGTTGTCTTAATTTATTTATGACCTGCGTGTCAACATAAACGTCATGTAATTACTTTACTTTATTGCTAAAGCGTTAGCCATAGTAGTAGAAGTAATAGATGACGAGACAACTTCAAGAAGACACGATGATGGAGATCATGGTGTCATGCCGGTGACAACGATGATCATGGAGCCCCGAAGATGGAGATCAAAAGGAGCAAAATGATATTGGCCATATCATGTCACTATTTGATTGCATGTGATGTTTATCATGTTTTACATCTTATTTGCTTAGAACGACGGTAGCTTAAATAAGATGATCCCTCGCTAAAATTTCAAGAAAGTGTTCCCCCTAACTGTGCACCGTTGCGAAGGTTCGTTGTTTCGAAGCACCACGTGATGATCGGGTGTGATAGATTCTAACGTTCGAATACAACGGGTGTAAGCCAGATTTACACACGCAATACACTTAGGTTGACTTGACGAGCCTAGCATGTACAGACATGGCCTCGGAACACGGAAGACCGAAAGGTCGAGCATGAGTCGTATAGAAGATACGATCAACATGAAGATGTTCACCGATGTTGACTAGTCCGTCTCACGTGATGATCGGACATGGCCTAGTTGACTCGGATCATGTTTCACTTAGATGACTAGAGGGATGTCTATCTGAGTGGGAGTTCATTAAATAATTTGATTAGATGAACTCAATTATCATGAACATAGTCTAAATTGTCTTTGCAAATATGTTGTAGATAAATAGCTCACGTTGTAGCTCCCTGTTTCAATACGTTCCTAGAGAAAGATTAAGTTGAAAGATATTGTAAGCAATGATGCGGACTAGGTCCGTAGTCCGAGGAGTGTCCTCACTGCTACACAGAAGGCTTACGTCTTTGATGCACCGCTCGATGTGCAAACCCCTACAACATCGTCTGTGGATGTTGTGAACACCTGACAGACACATCCTGATGACTACTTGATAGTTTAGTGCACCATACTTTACGGCTTAGAATCGGGATTCCAATGACGTTTTGAACGCCATAGAACATATGAGATGTTCCAAGAGCTGAAATTGGGATTTCAGGCTCATGCCCGTGTTGAGAGGTATGAGACCTCTGACAAGTTCTTTTGCCAACAAGATGGAGGAGAATAGCTCAGCTAGTGAGCATGTGCTCAGAATGTCTGGGTGCTACAATCACTTAAATCAAGTGGGAGTTAAACTTCCAGATAAGATAGTGATTGATAGAGTTCTCTAGCCACTATCACTAAGCTACTAGATCTTCGTGATGAACTATGACATGCAAGGGATGGAGTTGATCCCGGAGCTGTTCGCGGTGCTTAAGACCGCAAAAGGTAGAAATCAAGAAGGAGCATCAAGTGTTGATGGTTTAACAAGACCACTGGTTTCAAGAAGGGCAAGGGCTAGAAGGGAAACTTCATGGATGGCAAACCAGTTGCCGCTCCAGTGAAGGAACCCAAGGTTGAACCCAAACCCGAGACTAAGTGCTTCTATTGTAAGGGGAACGGTCACTGGTAGCGGAATTACCCCAAATGCATGGTAGATAAGAAGGCTGGCAACTTCAACAAAGTATATACGTGTTATTAATGTGTACCTCACTAGTACTCCTGGTAGCACCTGGGTATTGGATACCGGTTCAGTTGCTATTATTGGTGACTTGAAGCAAAAGCTACGGACTAAACGGAGACTGGCTAAGGGCGAGGTGACGATGTGTGTTGGAAGTGTTTCCAAAGTTGATGAGATCACCATCGCACGCTCCATCTGCCTTCGGGATTAGTATTGAACCTAGATAAATGTTATCAGGTGTCTACGTTGAGCATGAATATGATTAGATCATGTTCATTGCAATACGGTCATTCATTTAAGTTAGAGAATAATGGTTATTCTGTTTACATGAATGATACCTTTCATGGTCATGCACCCTATGTGAATGGTTCATTGAATCTCGGTCGTGGTAATACACATGTTCACGCCAAAAGATGTAGAGTTAATAATGATAGTACCACTTTCTTGTGGCACTGCCGCTTAGGTCATATTGGCGTAAGATGCATGAAGAAACTCCATGTCGATGGATGTTTGGAGTCACTTGATTTTGAATCGCTTGACACATGCGAGCCATGCCTCATGGGCAGGATGACTAAGACCCCGTTTTCAGGTACAATGAAACGGGCAAGTGACTTGTTGGAAATCATACATGCTGATGCGTGTGATCCAATGAGAATTGAAGCGTGCGGTGGATATCGCTATTTTCTCATCTTCACTGACGATTTGAGTAGATATAGGTATATTTACTTAATGAAGCACAAGTCTGAAACGTTTGAAAAGTTCAAGCGATTTCAGAGTGAAGTTAAGAATCATCATAACAAGAAGATCATGTTCCTACGATCTGATCAAAGGGATTTTCTGAGTTATGAGTTTGGCAATCACTTAAGACATTGTGGAATTGTTTCACAGTTGAAGCCACCTGGAACACCACAAGGTAATGGTGTGTCCGGACGTCGTAATCGAACCTTATGAGATATGGTGCGATCTATGATGTCTCTTACCAATCTACCGTTTTCATTTTGAGGTTATGCGTTAGAGACAGCTGCATTCACTTTAGATAGGACACCATCTAAGTCCGTTGAGACGACGTCGTATGAACATTGGTTTGGCAAGAAACCAAAGTTGTCGTTTCTTAATGTTTGGGGCTGCGATGCTTAAGGCTTCAGCCGGAGAAGCTCGAACCCAAAGCGGACAAACACATCTTCATAGGATACCCAAAGGTGACAGTTGGGTATACCTTCTATCTCAGATCCGAGGGCAAATTGTTTGTCGCTAAGAACGGGTCCTTTCTCGAGAAGGAGTTTCTCTCGAAAGAATTGAGTGGGAGGAAGATAGAACTTGATGAGGTTGTCGAACCTTTACTTCAACCAGAGAGTGATGCAACACAGAAAGATGTTTTCTGTGGCGCCTACGTCTGTTGAATAGGAAGTTAATGATAGTGATCATGAAGCTTCGGATCAAGTTGCTATCGAACCTCGTAGGTCGACAAGGATATGTACTACTCCTGAGTGGTACGGTAATCCTGTCTTAGATATCATGTTGTTAGACAACAATGAACCTACGAGCTATGGAGAAGCGATGGTGGGCCCGTATTCCGACAAATGGTTAGAAGCCATGAAATCCGAGATAGGATCCATGTATCAGAACAAAGTATGGACTTTGGTGGACTTGCCCGATGATCGGCAAGCCATTGAGATAAATGGATCTTTAAGAAGAAGACGGACGTGGGCGGTAATGTTACCGTCTATGAAGCTCGACTTGTGGGAAAGAGTCTTTTCACAAGTTCAAGGAGTTGACTACGATGAGAATTTCTCACCCGTAGCGATGCTTAAGTCCGTCGGAATCATGTTAGCATTAGCTGTATTTTTCGATTATGAAATCTTACAGATGGATGTCAAAACAAGTTTTCTTACCAGTTTTCGTAAGAAAAGTTGTATGTGATACAATAAAAGGTTTTGTCGATCCTAAGGATGCTAAAAGGTATGCTGGCTCCAGCAATCCTTCTATGGACTAGAGCAAGCATCTCGGAGTCGGAATATATGCTTTGATGGAGTGATCAAAGCTTTTAGGTTTATACAATGTTTGCTAGAAACTTGTATTTACAAGAAAGTGAGTGGGAGCACTACAACATTTCTGATAAGTATATGTGGATGACATATTGTTGATCCGAAATAATGTAGAATTTCTGGAAAGCATAAACGGTTGTTTGAAGAGTGTTTTTCAAAGGAAGACCTGGATAAAGCTGCTTACATATTGGGCATCAAGATCTATAGAGATAGATCAAGACGCCTGATGATACTTTCAAAGAACGCACACCTTGACATGTTTTTGAAGGAGTTCAAAATAGATCAGTCAAAGAAGGGGTTCTTACCTGAGTTGTAAGGTGTGAAGTTGAGTAAGACTCAAAGCTTGACCACGGCAGAAGAAAGAGGAAGGACGAAGGTCGTCCCCTATGCTCTTGTCATAGGCTCTATACGGTATGCCATGCTGAGTACCGCACCTGATGTGTGCCTTGCCACATGTCTGGCAAGAGGGTACAAAGGTGATCTAGGAGTGGATCACCAGATAGCGGTCAAAATTATCCTTAGAGGAATAAGGAAATGTTTCTCGGTTATGGAGGTGATAAAGAGTTCGACGTAAAGAGTTACGTCGATGCAAGCTTAACACCTATCCGGATAGCTCTGAGTAGAGATACCGGATACGTATAATGGAGCAACAATTTGGAATAGCTCCAAGTGGAACGTGGTAGCAGCATCTACGATATGACATAAAGTTTTGCGAAATACATAGGGATCTGAATATGGCAAGACCCGTTGACTACAACCTCTCTCACAAGCATAACATGATCAAACCCAGAACTCTTTGAGTGTTAATCACATAGTGATGTGAACTAGATTATTGAGTCTAGTAGACTCTTGGATGTTGGTCACATGGCGATGTGACCTGTGAGTGTTAATCACATGGCGATGTGAACTAGATTATTGACTCTAGTGCAAGTGGGAGACTGTTGGAAATATGCCCTAGAGGCAATAATAAATTAGTTATTATTATATTTCATTGTTCATGATAATCGTTTATTATCCATGCTAGAATTGTATTGATAGGAAACTCAGATACATGTGTGGATACATAGACAACACCATGTCCCTAGTAAGCCTCTAGTTGACTAGCTCGTTGATCAATAGATGGTTACGGTTTCCTGACCATGGACATTGGATGTCGTTGATAACGGGATCACATCATTAGGAGAATGATGTGATGGACAAGACCCAATCCTAAGCCTAGCACAAAGATCGTGTAGTTCGTATGCTAAAGCTTTTCTAATGTCAAGTATCATTTCCTTAGACCATGAGATTGTGCAACTCCCGGATACCGTAGGAGTGCTTTGGGTGTGCCAAACGTCACAACGTAACTGGGTGGCTATAAAGGTACACTACAGGTATCTCCGAAAGTGTCTGTTGGGTTGGCACGAATCGAGACTGGGATTTGTCACTCCGTGTAAACGGAGAGGTATCTCTGGGCCCACTCGGTAGGACATCATCATAATGTGCACAATGTGACCAAGGAGTTGATCACGGGATGATGTGTTACGGAACGAGTAAAGAGACTTGCCGGTAACGAGATTGAACAAGGTATCGGGATACCGACGATCGAATCTCGGGCAAGTATCGTACCGCTAGACGAAGGGAATTGTATACGGGATTTATTAATTCCTTGACATCATGGTTCATCCGATGAGATCATCGTGGAGCATGTGGGAGCCAACATGGGTATCCAGATCCCGCCGTTGGTTATTGACCGGAGAGTTGTCTCGACCATGTCTGCATGACTCCCGGACCTGTAGGGTCTACACACTTAAGGTTCAATGACGCTAGGGTTATAGGGAAAGTATGTACGTGGTTACCGAATGTTGTTCGGAGTCCCGGATGAGATCCGGGACGTCACAAGGAGTTCCGGAATGGTCCGGAGGTAAAGATTGATATATAAGAAGTATGGTTTTGGCCACCGGAAGTGTTCCGGGCATCACCGGCAGTGTACCGGGACCACCGGGAGGGGCCCCGGGCCCCGGAGGCATACATGGGCCAAGTGTGAGAAGGGACCAGCCCCTAGGTGGGCAGGGGCGCCTCCCCACCAAGGCCCATGCGCCTAGAGAGAAGAGGGGGGCAAACCCTAAGGGCAGATGGGCCCTAAGGCCCATGCCTGGTGCGCCTCCCTCTCCCGCCCACTTGGCCGCCACCCTAGATGGGGATTGGGGCTGCCGCCAACCCTAGGGTGGAAACCCTAGGTGGGGGCGCAGCCCTCCCTCTCCTCCTATATATAGTGGAGGCAAAGGGGCATCCCAACACATGAGGTCCTTCTCCTGTTGGCGCAGCCCTACCCCTCTTCCTCCTCGTCTCTCATAGTGCTTGGCGAGGCCCTGCTGGAGTCCCGCGCTCCTCCACCACCACCACGCTGTCGTGTTGCTGCTGGATGGAGTCTTCCCCAACCTCTCCTTCTCCCCTTGCTGGATCAAGGCGTAGGAGACGTCACCGGGCTGTACGTGTGTTGAACGCGGAGGTGCCGTCCGTTCGGCACTAGGATCATCGGTGATTTGGATCACGACGAGTACGACTCCATCAACCCCGTTCACTTGAACGCTTCCGCTTAGCGATCTACAAGGGTATGTAGATGCACTCTCCTTCCCCTCGTTGCTAGATTACTCCATAGATTGATCTTGGTGATGCGTAGAAAATTTTGAGTTTCTGCTACGATCCCCAACACTTAGCATGATCATGTAGTTGACATAGTATTTGTGTCAAAGCCACCGTTGATAATTCTTTCATACATGTCACTCTTGGTTCATTGCATATCCCGGTACACCGCCGGAGGCATTCATATAGAGTCATCTTTGTTCTAGTATCGATTTGTAATCATTGAGTTGTAAATAAATACAAGTGTGATGATCATCATTATTAGAGCATTGTCCCAAGTGAGAAATAAAAAAAGAGAAAGGCCATAAAAAAGAGAAGGTCCCAAAAAAAGAGAGAAATGCCATAAAAAAAGAAAAGGCCAAAAAAATGAGAGAAAAAGAGAGAAGGGACAATGTTACTATCCTTTTACCACACTTGTGCTTCAAAGTAGCACCATGATCTTCATAGTAGAGAGTCTCTCATGTTATCACTTTCATATACTAGTGGGAATTTTTCATTATAGAACTTGGCTTGTATATTCCAACAATGGGCCTCCTCAATTGCCCTAGGTCTTCGTGAGCAGGCAAGTTGGATGCACACCCACTAGTTTCTTTTGTTGAGCTTTCATACATTTATAGCTCTAGTGCATCCGTTGCATGGCAATCCCTACTCCTTGCATTAACATCAATTGGTGGGCATCTCCATAGCCCATTGATTAGTCTCGTTGATGTGAGACTTTCTCCTTTTTTGTCTTCTCCACATAACCCACTCATTATATTCTATTCCACCCATGGTGCTATGTCCATGGCTCGCGCTCATATATTGCGTGAAAGTTTATAGGTTTGAGATTACTAAAGTATGAAACAATTGCTTGGCATGTCATCGGGGTTGTGCATGATGAGAGCATTCTTGTGTGACGAAAATGAAACATGACTAAACTGTATGATTTTGTAGGGATGAACTTTCTTTGGCCATGTTATTTTGAGAAGACATAATTGCTTAGTTAGTATGCTTGAAGTATTATCATTTTTATGTCAATATGAACTTTTGTCTTGAATCTTTGAGATCTTAATATTCATACCAAAATTAATAAGAATTACATTTAAACTATGCCAAGTAGCACTCCGCATCAAAAATTCTCTTTTTATCATTTACCTACTCGAGGACGAGCAGGAATTAAGCTTGGGGATGCTTGATACGTCTCCAACGTATCTATAATTTTTGATTGCTCCATGCTATATTATCTACTGTTTTAGACATTATTGGGCTTTATTATCCACTTTTATATTATTTTTGGGACTAACCTATTAACTAGAGGCCCAGCCCAGAATTGCTGTTTTTTGTCTGTTTTAGGGTTTCGAAGAAAAGGAATATCAAACGGAGTCCAAACGGAATGAAACCTTCAGAAACGTGATTTTCTCATCAGATAAGATCCAGGAGACTTGGACCCTCCGTCAAGAAAGCCACGAGGCGGTCACGAGGGTGGAGGGCGCCCCCCCTATGGCGCACCCCCTGCCTCGTGGGCCCCTCAAAGCTCCACCAACGTACTTCTTCCTCCTATATATATCCACGTACCCCAAATGATCAGAGACGGAGCCAAAAACCTAATTCCACCGCCGCAACTTTCTGTATCCACGAGATCCCATCTTGGGGCCTGTTCCGGAGCTCCGCCGGAGGGGGCTTCGATCACGGAGGGCTTCTACATCATCATCCAAGCCTCTCTGATTAAGTGTGAGTAGTTTACTTCAGAGCTACGGGTCCATAGTTAGTAGCTAGATGGCCTCTTCTCTCTTTTTGGATCTCAATACAATGTTCTCCCCCTCTCTCGTGGAGATCTATTCGATGTAATCTTCTTTTTGCGGTGTGTTTGTTGAGACTGATGCATTGTGGGTTTATGATCAAGTCTATCTATGAATAATATTTGAATCTTCTCTGAATTCTTTTATGTGTGATTGGTTATCTTTGCAAGTCTCTTCGAATTATCAGTTTAGTTTGGCCTACTAGATTGGTTTTTCTTGCCATGGGAGAAGTGCTTAGCTTTGGGTTCGATCTTGCGGTGTCCTTTCCCAGTGACAGAAGGGGCAGCAAGGCATGTATTGTATCATTGCCATCGAGGATAACAAGATGGGTTTTTATCATATTGCATGAAACTATCTCTCTACATCATGTCATCTTGCTTAAGGTGTTACTCTATTTTTAACTTAATACTCTAGATGCATGCTGGATAGCGGTCGATGAGTGGAGTAATAGTAGTAGATGCAGAATCGTTTCGGTCTACTTGTCTCGGACGTGATGCCTATATACATGATCATACCTAGATATTCTCATAATTATGCTCAATTCTATTAATTGTTCAACAGTAATTTGTTCACCCACCGTAGAATATTTATGCTCTTGAGAGAAGCCACTAGTGAAACCTATGGCCCCGGGTCTCTTTCTCATCATATCAATCTCCATCACTTTATTATTGCTTTGCTTTTACTTTTTACTTTGCATCTCTATACCAAAAATACCAAAAATATTATTTATTATCTCTATCAGATCTCACTTACGTAAGTGACCGTGAAGGGATTGACAACCCCTAAGCGCATTGGTTGCATTGAGCTATTGTTTTTGTGTAGGTACGAGGGACTTGTGTGTGGCCTCCTACTGGATTGATACCTTGGTTCTCAAAAACTGAGGGAAATACTTACGCTACTTTGCTGCATCATCCTCTCCTCTGCGGGGAAATCCAACGCAGTGCTCAAGAGGTAGCAATGTAATAACACATTATGATGTAAAAACAATCTCTAAATTGCTGCTGTATGAAAAATTGTATAAAGGTGTATGAATAAAACATGAAATAAAAAAGAAATAAAATATGAAATAATAGTAGTAGCGCGTGCTGGGAGAAGCGCTACTAGTAATTACTTGTAGCGCTTTTTGGAGAAAACGCTACTACTAAATCGATATAGCAGTAGCATTGGTTCACCCATGCTACTGCTAACCTTTAGCTGTAGCGTCGTACCAATAGCGCTCCAGCCTGCGCTACTGATAGGCCTAAAACCCGCGCTACTGCTAGGCTTTTCCCTAGTAGTGTACTCCTAGTAGGAGTAGGATTCCTCCCTTGGGGCGCGCCTTGTGAGGCCGGCTGGCCCCCTGCTCCACTCATTTATATACGGGGGAGGGGGCACCCCATAGACACACAAGTTGATTCTTAGCCGTGTGCGGTGCCCCCCTCCGCATATTTCCACCTCGGTCATATTGTCGTAGTGCTTAGGCGAAGCCCTGCGTCGGTAACTTCATCATCACCGTCAACATGCCGTCGTGCTGACAAAACTCTCCCTCAACCTG
Source organism: Triticum aestivum (assembly GCF_018294505.1). Classification (NCBI taxonomy): domain Eukaryota; kingdom Viridiplantae; phylum Streptophyta; class Magnoliopsida; order Poales; family Poaceae; genus Triticum; species Triticum aestivum. The sequence goes on along the minus strand of NC_057803.1, from coordinate 684,906,878 downwards.
AGCTGGATCTTGAAGTTCGAGGGACGCCATCGAGCTGAACGTGTGCAGATCATGGAGGTGCCGTGCATTCGATACTTGATCGGTTGGATCGCGAAGACGTTCGACTACATCAACCGCGTTACTTAACGCTTTCGCTTTCGGTCTATGAGGGTACGTGGACACACTCTCCCCGCTCTCCTAGATAGATCTTGTGTGATCGTAGGATTTTTTTTAAATACTACGTTCCCGAACAAGCACCTTAGACAGACTAATCATGAACAATGCTTGTTTGACTTCCAGTGTTATAAATAGCCTGGTCAGGGACTCATTCATTTCTTGAGTAATTTTGGCACACACATTATGCAGAACGGCATCAACGTCTCCTCTAGAGTTGTATACAAGCCAGTATATAAGTTATGCACCTCGACATGAATTTGTTGCTTAATCTCGAACACCATCCCAGCCACATTCTTGAACATAATTATTCTATTTTGGTTGTGTCTCATAGTTGCTGTCGGTGCACAAAAGGAGGGGTCCTATTTTGTACCCCTTTACTTGTGCGCGGGCAGTTGAAGCCGTGCCCGTGGCCATGCCTAGCGGGGCAGAGGAAGGAAGCAAAGACACAAGACAACCAGAGCAACGCCAAGCTAGAAACATGAAGAACAGAGGGGCGAGGTGAACTCCCCCGACAAGGCCCTTGCTGGGGCGGCCTCCACAGCCCCGGCAAGAACCTTGCCGGGGTAACTTGCCCAACACCAGCAGAGCCGCCACCCTTGAGCCCAAGAGTTCCAGCACCATCAACCACTTTGGAACCAAGGCTCGGGAGGCACCTCCATGGTGGCATGCAGATCTTTGTGGAGACTAGAAGCACACTAGACTAGATCATAACCAAAAGACGACGATCCTCAGCAAGATCCTTGCCAAGGATACCCACGAGACCCCCGGCAAGACCCTTGCCAGGGATAACCACGATGCCATGGCAAGACCCTTGCCGGGGCCCCGACAAGACTCTTGCTGAAGACATCCGCGGGGCCGCGGCCAGGCCCACATCTGCCAAGACTCCACCAGTGTTCCCATGTAGCTGCCATCCCACCAGCTAGGCAAGCACCTGCGTGGCGACACACGGCCTCTAGGCCGAATTGGCAAGCACCTGCGTGGTCGCATGTAGATCTTCGTGAAGACTCTACCACCACACCAGCTCAGCAGCCAGCCAGCGTGGCGCTACACGCCTCGTCAGTTCGGATGCGCGTCGAAGCCAGGCGAGGCGGCGACAGCTGGGATGAGCTTCCTTGCCGTCCCCGATAAAGCAAGTGGGGCACGTCGGCAGCGCATTAAATGTGTTTGTCCTACGGTGCCAGGAGATAGACTCAACTACTGTATAGCTTTCCGCCTCCTGTGTGCCACTGTGGCAGCCCCTTTGACTCTAAAAGGAGGCCCACGGTGTACTGAGAGAGGATTCGGGATTTTTTGGACCCTGCACGCCTTGTAGCTAGTCCAAGACCACGAGATAAACACAAACCAGCTGGAGTAGGGCATTAGGCATCCCTTGCGGCCCGAACCTGGATAATCCCCCTGCGTTGATCTCTCAATCCCACTCTTTCCACAGCCCCGCGCCCGCCAACCGTAGCAAAAGGGATTCCTTGTGATCCCAAAGGTGTCGTTTCCCCCGACATCTTTGGTGCGCCAGGTAGGGGGTGCAAGTCGTGGAAATCTGGTTTTGGAGCCGACGCGACGTCTCTTTCAGGGAGATGGCTCGAAGGAAGAAGGCAAAGTCGATCGGCCGCCCTCTGGTGTTGTCCGCAGCTTCAACATCCATCCGCGTGACCCCGAAAATCTAAGTCATGTAAATTTTTGGCTAATTTCATTTATGTAAGTCTGTCCTAATCGAATGATCTCTTTCCTTGTATGGGAAACCTGCACGCAATGGGACCCTTCCGCTATTGGCAACGCCCTTGTCTCTGTCTCGAGTCCGCTCGACAGTTTATGCGGCCGCGCTGAGAACGGCAAGGTGGCCTACCCGCTACTAGCCGCGCTCTTGTCCCGTTTTCAGTCCGCTCGACAGTTCAAGCGACCGCGCTCAGGGTGGCAAGGTGGTTTGCCCGGTAGCAAGCGCCCTCCCGGCAGGGTGCTAAGGATCTGTCCTCAAAGCACCATGGCATGGGTTTACGCACCGGCAGCCTTATCTCACCAAGCATAGGGTGCAAACATACAAAGAAAGTATAATAGGAAGATAGCATGCATGATATTGAAGTACAATAGAGTTATATTACATCAAATAATCGATGTGGTTCTAACTTAAGATAAAATTGTCTTGGTCTTGAACTCGCGGCGGCAACAAGAAACGGGGTGCCTAGTCCTGGCACTGGCCCTCCACCCTCTCAACTCCATCGATGCAGTTGATGATGGGCTTGATACGCTCCTTGAGAACCGCAAGGTCCGCCTGAGGGAGTCTTGGACTAAGGGGTCCTCGGGCGTCTGACCTGTTATCCATGGGCCGGACTGATGGGCTGTGAAGACATGAAGGCCGAAGACCGTACCTGTGTCCGGATTGGATTCTACTTGGCGTGGAGGGCAAGCTTGGCGAACGACTAGGAAGATCCCTTCTTATGTAACCAAATCTATGTAAACCCTAGATCCCCTCGGTGTCTATATAAGCCGGAGGGGTTAGTCCGGAAAGGATATACTCATTACCATAGTCATACAGGCTAGGCTTCTAGGGTTTAGCCATTACGATCTTGTGGTAGATCAACTCTTCTAACACTCATATTCATCAAGATCAATCAAGCAGGACATAGGGTATTACCTCCATAGAGAGGGCCCAGACCTGGGTAAACATCATGTCCCCCGTCTCTTGTTACCATCGATCCTAGACGCACAGTTCGGGACCCCCTACCCGAGATCCGCCGGTTTGACACCGACATTGGTGCTTTCATTGAGAGTTCCACTGTGCCGTCAGTGAGAGGTTCGATGGCCCCTCTGATCGTCTATAGTGACGCTGTCCAAGGAGAAACCTTCCTCCCCGGATAGATTTTCGTATTCGGCGGCTTCGTACTGCGGGCCAACTCGCTTGGCCATCTGGAGCAGATTGATAGCCACGCCCCTGGCCATCAGGTCAGATTTGGAAGCTTGAAATATGTCGCGGATTTCCATGGAGACTTGATCTTCAATGGATTTGAGACCGCGGCGATCGCTCCCCCTCGCTTCGATGAACATGACCTAAATCGGTCATCGGACCAGGTTCTGGAGATGGTTCCGGTAATTGCTACGACCTTAGATCCGGAGCAGTTTGCACCATCCGAAGCCATAGAGTCCGTAGCGTTGGAGCCGTACACAAACTCAACACCGGGCAATATCAGCGTCAACGGAATTTCAGATTCGTTTCTGGCTATAAATTCCGAACCTTGCGCGCCCTCGGCCACCGAGTTGGATCGGTTATCAATCATCGAGTTCAGCACCGTGGATGTCTTCCAACACTCGCCCTTTGGCAACATGCTGATTTCGTTGAAAAACCTATCCCCGATGGGGGACTCACGGCCGAACTATGTCCGGTTCGAGCTAGAGGCTGATAATGGAGAATTTCGCTTCCCACCCGCCACCCACTTCATAGCCACTTTCGAGGATCTCACCGACATGCCCGCTCCTGGCTCCGCAGACATTGACGGTATAAACGATGATGCTGATAAGGATCAAGGCCAAGACCCGCCAGCCATCAGGCGCGAGACGGCCACCCCTTCACATGATGTTTAGATGATCGATACACTTAAAAAGCCTCGCGGGAAAGACAAGGGAGATCCAGTTAAAACTCCTAAGTCACAGTCTAAGTTCCGGCGCCCCAAACGCCGCCCCAAGTCAGGCCGCAACAACAATGGCACTGGAGAAAATAGTACTCCAGACGGCGCCGAAAGCAATGAAGACCCTGTGGGAGAAACATCCGAGCAGGAGGAACAAGAAAACAGGCAAGCCAGCCCCGACGAACAGGCCCTGTGTCGGTGTCAAAACCGGCGGATCTCGGGTAGGGGGTCCCGAACTGTGCGTCTAGGCCGTATGGTAACAGGAGGCAAGGGACACGAAGTTTAACCCAGGTTTGGGCCCTCTCGATGGAGGTAAAACCCTACGTCCTGCTTGATTAATATTGATGATATGGGTAGTACAAGAGTAGATCTACCACGAGATCGAAGAGGCTAAACCCTAGAAGCTAGCCTATGGTATGATTGTTGTTGTGTATGTTGTCCTATGGACTAAAACCCTCCGGTTTATATAGACACCGGAGAGGGTTAGGGTTACACAAAGTCAGTTACAATGGTAGGAGATCTGCATATCCGTATCGCCAAGCTTGCCTTCCACGCCAAGGAAAGTCCCTTCCGGACATGGGATGAAGTCTTCAATCTTGTATCTTCATAGTCCAGGAGTCCGGCTGAAGGTATAGTCCGGCCATCTGGACACCCCCTAATCCAGGACTCCCTCAGTAGCCCCTGAACCAGGCTTCAATGACGACGAGTTCGGCGCGCAGATTGTCTTCGACATTGCAAGGCGGGTTCCTCCTCCAAGTACTTCATAGAAGATTTTGAACACAAAGATAGTGTCCGGCTCTGCAAAATAAGTTTCCACATATTGCCATAGAGAGAATAATATTTACACAAATCTAACCTACTAACGTATTCCATAGTGTGACACACCACGGCCAATCCTTTATCCGAGTCGTTTCATTATCCCACCTTAGCGCATCATGCGAGGCGGTTTCCTTGGCACATCTTGTTAAAGCAGAGATCGTGTCCCCTTATTCCGGGATTCTCATCAATACGGGCGTGGGTAACCCAACCGCGCCATTGATTACGGTGCTTGGAGATAAGCGAGTTTTACCAGGCTGGTGGGGACACGTAGTTGCGTCCACCCATATAAGGGGATAAGGATCCACCTTTTCACCTACGCCTTCTTCCTCCCTTGCTTATCCATTCTCGCACACTCGAGCTCCAGCGCCCAAGTCCGCACTCCCCACCTCAACCTTCTCCAGCCATGTCCGGAGCGGGAGGCAAGTGGATGGTCTCCTCCATCACGGAGGGACACATCAAAAAACTGAGGAAGGCCGGATACTTGTCTAACAACATTGCGTACCGGCTTCCCGAAAAGGGGCAGCTCATCCCCACCCCTAGGCCCCATGAGAGGGTGGTGTTCCTCCCCCATTTCCTCCATGGACTGGGCTCCCCTTTTCACCCATTTGTCCGGGGGCTCATGTTCTACTATGGCCTGGATTTCCACGATCTAGCCCCGAACTTTGTCCTCAACATCTCGGCGTTTATCGTCGTGTGCGAGGCTTTCCTCCGCATCCGCCCCCATTTTGGCCTATGGCTCAAGACTTTCAATGTCAAGCCGAAGGTGGTGCGCGGCAACTAGGCGGAGTGCGGAGGCACCATGGTGGGCAAGATGGCCAACGTCTTATGGCTCGATGGCTCCTTTGTGGAGACTCTGAAGGGGTGGCAATCGGGGTGGTTTTACATCACCGAGCCGCGCGACCCCGAATGGGTCGCAGCCCCCAAGTTTCGATCCGGACCCCCTACGTGGCTCACCTCCTGGAAGGAGACGGGCCTTTCGTGGGGTAAAAAAGGAGAGCTGACCGGACTCCAAACATGCGTCCAAACCCTGGTGGACAAGAAGCTCAAACTTGTCAACGTAGTCCAGGTTATGCTCATCCGCCTGATCCTCCCGTGTCAACAACGGGCTTTCAACCTGTGGGAGTTCGACCCGGCGCGGCACCGAACTCTGAGCAGGCTCTTTGACACGACATACGAAGATGCCTGGAAGGTGCTTTTCAAGGGCGCCGAGGCCCCCGCATCTGCTACCGAGGATCGCGAATTCAGTACGCAGCGTCACGCTCATGCGGTAAGCTGTTTTTTCCTTTTACAGGGTATCGGTTTTTCATAGTTTGACTCCATGCGGGATCTAAGCTCCCTTACCTTTGACAGGATTGGCAGGAGACGTCCGGACAGATCAACTGTCCGGCTCCTTTGCCCGAAGGCCCAGTGGACGCTCGCTTGGCGAAGCTGCTGGTTCCGGCACCCTATGTGGTGCCGGAGAAGAAGGCCGCGAAAAAGGCCACGGGGACTCGAAAGAGTGCCCGGCGCCAGGAGGTGTCGGATCCATCATACAACGGTTCTGAGGTGCATTCCTCCCGTGAAGACGAGGAGGAAGAAGAAGAGACCTCTCCCCCTCCAGCGGGAGGAGAGAAGAAAAGGAAGGCCGCCCTCTCTGGGGAGGCCGGAGGGTCCAAGAAGGGGAAAACCCTTCCTCCGGACTACTCCACCGACGCCGACGACGGCGGAGAGGAGTGGCCACCCAGGGCCAAGCCCCTGGCGAAATCGTAAGTATCTGGATACCAGAGTAATTCATAGTATTCGTTTATTGCACAGCTTTCCCTTATGTCGAATATGTTTATGCAGCCCACCCAAAGACCGTCTCGACGCGTCGTTGAGCGGCTCACTGGACTCGTCGGATGTGAACTCGCTTCCGAAGGCTTCCTCCCCCCGCCCTACGGACGACACCGAAGTGTTATCCCAACAGGCTCCAAGCCGGGAGGAGGTGGTCCTGGAGGCACCGCAAGGCGACCTCCCGGACTCCAGGAGTAAAGGGGATGAAACTCCCAGGGCTCCAAGTCCGGCTCTAGGCCGGACACCGCTCCGGAACCTTCAAAGGTTCCAGAGTCCGGCGGGGGACCTCCTTCCAAGAGGAGCAAGCCCACCGTGTCGATGACCCCCGTCCAACCGGAGGCGCCGGACAATCTATTGGAGGCACTCCAAGGCGCCTCCATCGACGAGGAGCACCGCACCATTATGAGTGCGGTGGTCCAGAAGGTTCAGTCCGCCAAGAGCGGACTGACTGAAGCTTGTACTAGCCTTTTAATAGGCTTTGAGGTAAGTAAAGAATGTGTAAATAATATTACCGCGTAGACAGTAGCCCCTGATGCTCTGTTTGGCATTCGGGAAGAAAAGCCGAATAGAGGATCAAATAAAATTCGCAGGAGTCTAACAAAAAGGAGTCAATATGCGTATGCAGGCTTCTCTGCTTGCGTCTGCCGCACTAACTGCGGAAGTGGACACGCTAAAGCAGAACCTCGAGCGGTCCGAGCAAGAGCTCGGGCGTGCCAAGAAGCAGCTTGAGGACAATGAAGGTAAGAAATACCTTGTTTAAATATATATAAAAAGGTGCAATTGCAAAAAATGACAGGATTATCGTGGCTATTATAGGGGCCACGTCTGAGGTGGCGACCCTTAAGCAAGCGCTGGTCGAGGCCGAGAAGAGGGCGGCCACGGAGCGCACCGAGCGGGAGAAGTATGAGGCCGAGGTTGGCAAGGTACGGCAAGAGCTCCAGGCTCTCATGGAAAAACATGAGAGTTTGGAGCTTGACTCAAAGACGCGAGCGTCCGAGCTCGCGGTGGCTATTGAAAATGCCAAGTCTGCCAAGGCCGAATCCCAGAAGACCCTCCAGGAGTTGGATGAGGTGAAGAAGATAGCAGCGGGTAAGGCATTCTTTATGCAAAGCAAACACATAAACATGAGTTACTTGTTACTTACCCGAATCTGGAGCTCTCTAGGAGCGTTCGCAGATCTTCCCCGGAGTGTGTTTGATGCCGCCGCATTCTATCGAGCCGGGGAGGGCAGCTCGACAGATAAGGTGTTCTGGTCTCAGTATGCTGAGGCCGGACACCCCGTGCCCCTGAGCGACCAGCTGAAGCAACTGGTCAAGCTCCACAAGGTGGCCGAACAGGCCATGAAGGGCCTCATAGTTCGGCTGTGGCCTAGAGAGGCTCTGCCTGGGAGCTATTTCGGGCTGGTGCGGCGGCTGGTGGAGGCCTGTCCAAGGCTCGAAGTCATCAAGCGCTCCGTCTGCATTGAAGGTGCCCGTAGGGCCCTTGCCCGTGCTAAGGTGCACTGGGGCAAGCTGGATGCTGAGAAGCTTGTGAAGGACGGGCCACCGCCGGGGAAAGAGCATCGCAAGCCCGAGAATTATTATAAGGATGTTCTAAAGGGTGTCTGCCTTGTGGCGGATGAATGTTCTAGGGACGTGATTTTTGAGTGAAACTTGCTCGTTTTGTCCTGTGCGCTGAAAACTTGTTCATATGCGCTAAGCAATGCTATTGGAATTTAAAATATTACCTTTTGTGCGGCTGTTTATCAATTCTGAGAGATGGCAAGTCGTCGGCTTCTGCCCCCGTGCCGCTAGTGCTGGGGTGTTCGGGGATAAACCTGACCGCTCTTTTTCCCATGTTTGGGTCCTTCGAGGGAGGCGCTCAGCCCAACGAACAAGGCAATCAGACTATAATGCGTTAACACACTCACTTAGCCATAGAATTCTATAATTTTAAATTTCGGCGAAGCCCCTGGTATTCGGAAGACCGAGTTTGGGGCGCTATCCACGCCTTGGCCGGACAGAGCTGGCTCCTCGCTCTAAGCGGCATAAGTCATTAGGGACTCGAAAAACCTCTCGAACAGCGACCAGCTCTCGCTTCATCATGACAGTCAGTTTTAGCTTTCTCCACTGAGGTGCTCGACCCAGCTCAACTGGGGCACAATCACAGTGGTTCTCCTAGTGCTACCTTAGCCGATATAGCGGAACGTAAGGCACCAAAACATAGGAGCCGGGAAAACCCAACTATTGACCCAAGACATGATTCGGAGCCGATGCATATAATGCTATAAGTTCGGGGTGCCGCACTTGTTAAAGTGTTTGGACTTCTCACACCATATTGAGGGGTACTAAAGCCCCTGGCGTATTTAGGCCGTACCAAAGTGTACGGGTGCAATATGTTGTTAAGGAACATATATATATATATATATATATATATATATAAGAGTAATGCAAAAATAGACAAAAGCTATGCACTGTTTATTAAAGAGGGCTGCGATCAAAGCGGAACGATACAAATAATGCGATAAGAAAAAGGTTGGACTATGTAACATGTCCGTCCCAGGGGCAAGCTGTGGATTAGTATGCGAAACAGGTATACTGCTCGTGATAGAGACCACCTGGGAGTTCTGTAATGCGGTGTGGCTTGTCTGCTTCCCTGGTTCTTGCATCATTTGTGCGGCAATTGAACTGCCGAACAGGCCTTCCGAAGAGTGGAGTCCTGTAAGTAAGAGAAAATTAAAAAATCGACAGCCCCTGCTGCAGTTTAAGCCGTGTTCCGGGCGTGCCGTGATGGTGCCCCTCCCCCTGTACCCATGGTATTTCTAGAGCGTAGTTATGTACGCTAAGTACTAGTGTCGCCTTTTTGCGAGGGCTGGGGTTGGGGCCGCATTGCTACGCCTGCTCGGATCATTCCAGGCGGTCTTGTTGTAGGTTACTCCGGGCGCGCTTGACGGTGTCCGGTCGTTTAATGGACAGGAGAACCGCCTGGAGAGGCTGCTTTGTACTTCCGCTGCAAGGGCCGCCGTGTGCTCCTCCGTTCGGAGGGAGCGTTCGGTGTTTCCATTGACCATAATTACTCCTCGAGGGCCTGGCATCTTGAGCTTAAGGTATGCGTAGTGTGGTACCGCATTGAACTTGGCGAATGCGGTTCGCCTGAGCAGTGTGTGATAGCCACTGCGGAATGGGACTATGTCGAAGATTAACTCCTCGCTTCAGAAATTATCCGGAGATCCGAAGACCACTTCAAGTGTGACTGAGCCTATACAGTTGGCCTCTACACCTGGTATTACGCCTTTAAAGGTCGTTTTGGCGGGCTTAATCCTCGAGGGATCTATGCCCATTTTCCGCACTGTATCCTGGTAAAGCAGGTTCAGGCTGTTGCCGCCGTCCATAAGGACTCTAGTGAGATGAAATCCGTCAATAATTGGGTCTAGAACCAATGCGGCGAATCCGCCATGACGGATGCTAGTGGGATGGTCCCTTCAATCAAAGGTGATCGGGCAGGAGGACCATGGGTTGAAATTTGGGGCAACTGGCTCTACCGCGTATACGTCCCTTAACGCGCGCTTCCGCTCCCTTTTGGGGACGTGGGTTGCGTATATCATGTTCACCGTCTGCACTTGTGGGGGAAAACCCTTCTGTCCACTATTGTTCGGCGGCCGGGGCTCCTCGTCGTCATCGCTATGCAGCCCCTTGTCTTCATTTTCGGCATTTAACTTGCCTGCCTGCTTGAACACCCAACAATCCCTGTTGGTGTGATTGGCCGGCTTTTCGGGGGTGCCATGTATCTGGCACAAGCGGTCGAGTATTCGGTCCAAACTGGATGAGCCCCTAGGATTCCTTTTGAATGCCTTTTTCCGCTGACCGGATTTAGAGCCTCTGAATCCGGCATTAACTGTCATATCCTCAGCATTGTCGTCGCTGTTAATGCGGCGCTTCTGCTTGTTGCGACGCGACCTGCCACTACTGTCCCTGGTATCCGAATTACCAGGGTTCTTGGTCATATTGTTGTTACGACCAAGCCAGCTGTCTTCTCCCGCGCAAAAGCGGGTCATGAGTGTCGTGAGTGCTTCCATTGACTTCGGCTTTTCCTGTCCAGGGTGCCGGGCAAGCCACTCGTCACGGATATTGTGCTTGAAGGCTGCTAGGGCCTCAATGTCCGGACAGTCGACTATTTGATTTTTCTTTGTTAGGAACCATGTCCAGAATTGCCTGGCCGATTCCTCTAGCTGCTGAATTACGTGTCTTAGGTCATCGGCGTCTAGGGGTCGCACATAAGTGCCCTGGAAATTGTCGAGGAATGCGGCTTCCAGGTCCTCCCAACAACTGATTGATCCCGTTGGCAAGCTGTTAAGCCAATGCCGAGCTGGTCCTTTAAGCTTGAGATGGAGGTATTTGATGGCGTGGAAATCATCGCCGCGGGCCATGTGGATATGAAGGAGATAATCCTCAATCCATACCGCAGGATCTGTTGTGCCATCATATGATTCGATATTTACGAGTTTGAAACCCTCGGGGATTTGATGATCCATTATTTCTTCTGTGAAGCATAGTGGGTGTGTGGCGCCTCTGTACTGGGCTATATCACGACGTAGCTCCAATGAGCTTTGTCTACTGTGTTCGGCCTTGCCGAATTTGTGGCCGGCGTGACGGTTACCGTCTCGAGCCATGGGGCGCCCATGCGATCCGTAGATCAATCTTGTTTGCCTTGCCTTGTCCTCCAACATATCTCGTAAGTCCGGCGCGTGCGGGGTGCGGCTTGAGTGGAGGGCTGAGAGGCCCCTCTGTCACGGCCACGAGGTGGTCGGTCGACCGCATCAAGTGCTTCCTCCTCTAATCGGGGTAGCAACCTGCGCTTTGGGTAGCTCTTGGAGGGGCGTTCGAGTTTATGCTCTTCGACCGCAAGGACTTCAGTCCATCTGTCGACTAGCAAATCTTGATCAGCTCTAAGCTGTTGCTGTTTTTTCTTGAGGCTTCTTGACGTGGCCATAAGCATGCATTGAAAACGCTCTTGCTCGACGGGATCCTCTGGCACGACGAATTCGTCGTCGTCGAGGCTTGCCTCGTCTTCGGAGGGAGGCATATAATTATCGTCCTCGACCTCTCTGTCTGCCGCTCTCTCATGAGGGTTGGTTTCTCCATCCTCCTATGCTAAATCTTGCTGGAGGGGGTTTTCTTCGACACTTTCTGGAGTATTATTATCTCCCGTGCTGGCATCACCGTATTTGTTTTGGCGGGATTTTGAGCGGCGCCGCTGACGCCGGCGCTTAGGCTGTTTCTTGGAGGGGTCATCCTCCGCTGTTCCATCGCCATCTCCTTCTTTTGGGGTGTCCACCATGTATATGTCATATGACGAGGTGGCTTTCCAGGGCCTGATAAGTGCTGGTTCTTCATCGTCTCCTTCATCGGCGTCCATACCGTCGATGTCTTCGGAGTCGAAGTCGAGCATGTCGGTTAAGTCGTCGAAAGTGGCTAAAAAGTGGGTGGTGGGTGGGCTTTGAATTTCTTCATCGTCCGAATCCCAACCTTGCTGACCGTAGTCCGGCCAGGGCTCTCCTGATAAAGAGAGAGACTTCAGTGTCTTCAGAATATCGCCGAAAGGCGAGTGCAGAAAGATGTCCGCGGCAGTAAACTCCATGATCGGCGTCCAATCGGATTCGATCGGCAGGGGCGCGGAGGGTTCGGAGTCCGGAGAGGAGTCCGGCTCCTTGGAGTCACGAGTCTTGCAGAGTGTGGGGCTGGTGTTCGGCTCGATCGCCATTGGGATCGCAGCCCCCAAGGCGGCGTCCAACCACCCATCCTCGATCGGCGCAGTTGGCTCCGAATTAAGGGTCGAAGCCGATGCGGGTGCGGCCTCCAGGGCACTGTTCGGCGGCAGAGCTAGATCATGCTCGTCGTGACAGTGCGGCGCGCTCGGCAGTGGCTCGAATCCGTCGAAGATCAAGTCCCCGCGGATGTCAGCCGTGTAGTTTAAACTTCCAAATTTGACCTGACGGCCAGGGGCATAGCTTTTGATCTGCTCTAGATGGCCAAGTGAATTGTCCCACAGTGCGAAGCCGCCGAAGATGAAGATCTGTCCGGGGAGGAAGGTCTCACCCTGGACTGCATCACCATTGATGATCGTAGGAGCCATCAAGCCTGACGGCGACGACACCGAGGAACTCTCAATGAAAGCACCAATGTCGGTGTCAAAACTGGCGGATCTCGGGTAGGGGGTCCCTAACTGTGCGTCTAGGCCGGATGGTAACAGGAGGCAAGGGACATGAAGTTTTACCCAGGTTCGGGCCCTCTCGATGGAGGTAAAACCGTACGTCCTACTTGATTAATATTGATGATATGGGTAGTACAAGAGTAGATCTACCACAAGATCGGAGAGGCTAAACCCTAGAAGCTAGCCTATGGTATGATTGTTGTTGTGTATGTTGTCCTACGGACTAAAACCCTCCAGTTTATATAGACACCGGAGAGGGTTAGGGTTACACAAAGTCGGTTACAATGGTAGGAGATCTGCATATCCGTATCGCCAAGCTTGCCTTCCACGCCAAGGAAAGTCCCTTCCGGACATCGGACGAAGTCTTCAATCTTGTATCTTCATAGTCCAGGAGTCCGGCTGAAGGTATAGTCCGGCCATCCGGACACCCCCTAATCCAGGACTGCCTCACCCTGCCCAGCGATGGTTTGGAGGACGAGAACTACCTTCCGCTCTCCGAAGATGAGGTAAGCCTTGGCGACGAAGACTTCATCATACCCAAAGAGCCCCTCGAACAGGAGCGCTTCAAGCGCAGGATGATAGCTACGGCAAGGAGCCTGAAAAAATAAGCAGCAGCAGCTTCAAGCTGACCAAGACCTACTCAACGACAGATGGACCAAAGTCCTGGTCACCGAAGAATACGGCCTTAGTAGCCTAGCCAAAGGCTACCCAAAGCACATATTGTTATACCAGTCCGATGAAGGGGCGTTGGAGCCCATACCATCGTCACACAATGCGGCAGGTTGCCGGCAACTCTGTCCAGATAAAGAGGCAACTCAAGCTGAACACCAGACCGCCCCACCTCACCGTAAAGGCAGGAACAACGCAGGTCACAATTACCCAGACGACCTGTAGAGAGACTTGGACAATAGAGCAGGACACGCAAGACCGATCTATGGATTGCGAAAGCATGCTTCGACACGCAATGACGGCTACCTATTCGAACGTGTCAAACCTCGCCACACCCGAGCAAAAAACCGCAAAGGGACTCCTTCGGAGTTACGTCGTAGTGTGGCCCATCATAGAGGCGCCGCACACCCGCTTTGCTTCACTGATGAAGTAATGGATCATGAATTCCCCGAAGGATCCAAACCCGTCAATATTGAATCATACTACGTGTTGGCGTTCTAGGAACGGGGGTCCCCAGACTTGCCTACCTGCGGCCTGCGGCGTGGCTCAAAAGGGGGCCCAGCACGGCCCATCTTCACCAACACAAACCCAAGACCCTCGCGAGGGGCCAAGCCTTGCGAGGCGGACGACGCGAAGCTTCCTTAGGCATGGCCTCGTTAGGCTGGATCACGAGGAGGCGGAGAGATCAAGGCGGGGTACCTCACGAGGTGCCCATGACGCAAGCCATGACAACTCAGGGTGCCACACGGGTGCCAGCCCGCACAGCGTCCTCCTTTCCTCTTTGGTACAAAGGGGGCAAGCGCAGCCGCGGAGTACCGAGGCATCAGGCAAAGGTTGCCATTTCGGTGCAACGAGACCAAGACCAGGAGGACTACAAGATGGAGGTCACCGTGGAGCCCAAGACGGCGTCATCACCAGAGCTTTGCGCAGGCGAAGACTACTTTTGTCAGGATAGCTGATACTTGCTGTCCCCCTTCAAATTAGCCCGCCATTGTTGGCTCCCTTCCCGCTCAATATTTGGGAAGAGGACCAGGGCCTCTATAAATAGGACCAGCCACCCACACAGCAAAGGGGGTAGGTCAGGGGGAGAGAGAGAGAGAGAGAGAAAGGTGGTTGTACTCCTCCCAGCAGTTCATCGCCTCAGCCAAGAACAGACCCTGGCGAGGCTGTTCTTCCTTGTATTGTTCATCATCACCAGCCCAAGAGGCAATCCACACACCACACACTGGAGTAGGGTATTACACCACAACGGTGGGCCGAACCAGTATAAACCCTGTGTCTCTTGTGTTGTCCTTTCCTTAGTTTAGATCTTAGCATGGCGGAGGGGTGCAGGTAGGTAGGAGGCTAAATCTCCGCGCGCACCCCAGTGTTCGAACCTCAAGGGTCTGTCGGAACCCGAAATCCGACATTTGGTGCGCCAGGTAGGGGTGCGCCGGAATTCGTCTTCCACCGCCCTGTTCTCCTCCGACCGTCACGCCCATGTCTGACGCTCGTCGGGCCCGCGCCGAGCGCCGGGCCGCACTCGCTTCCCGCGTCGCCCGGACGGCCCCTGTCGGCAGGCATCCACGCCGTTCCCCGTCACCTGCCGACAACGCCACCACCGGCACGGCGGGGGACGAGCGGCAAGCATCATCTCAGCATCCATCCATGCGCCAAGACGGCCGCACCGCAACTCCCTCGCTCGACCCAGCTGGTTCTTCGTCCTGCGCGCTCCGCGCGCCCATGGGGCCCCGCAACCTCTCCCTGACTATCGCGCTGCACCGACAGCCCCAGTCGTCGCGGCCCTCTTGGGCGCCTCGCAGGCGCCGCCTACAAGTTACCACGTCAAGCCATTCATTCGCCGGGTCAGTGCCGCTTCCACGCGGCAGGGGGCTCCCCTGGATCGGGCGGCGCCCGAGACTAGCCTGAGCTTCAGCTCGGAGGACCACCCCTCCAACTCAGCCTGCTCGGGCGCGCTCCCCATGCTGTGCACCCCCACCATCTGCCAAGTGGCCATCACCAGAACTCTCATTGATGGCGGGGCAGGCCTCAGCGTGCTCTCAGTCGAGGCCTTCAACCTCCTCTGCATACCCCTGGAACGACTGCAGCCCAGCCGGCCCTTCTCAGGCGTTGGGGGCAGGTCGTCCGGCTCCTTGGGACAGATCCGGCTCCCAGTGACCTTCGGCACCTACGACAACTTCCACACGGAGCTGGTCGACTTCGACATCGCCCCCATCGGCCTTCCCTACAATGCCATCCTCGGCTACCCGGCGCTGGCCCAGTTCATGGCCGCGACGCACCTGGCGTACAACCTCATGAAGATGCCCGGGAGCAGCGGTGTCCTCACCGTGCACGGGGACACTGGGGACGCTCTGCGGATGCTCAAGCTCGTCTTCAAGATAGCGGCGTCGGCACAACCCGCCGCCTTGGAGGCCCCCGAGCCCAAGGGGGCTGCGCCCGCCAAGAAGAAATAATTGTTCACCCAAGACAAGGCAGAAACCAAGCAGATACCCGTCGATGAGGACGGGTCCACCAACGCCACTTTCACCATAGGCGCCCACCTCAAACCCGAGCAGGAGAAGGCCCTGGTCGGGTTCCTGCGCGCAAAAAAGAAGGTATTCGCTTGGGAGCCAGACCAGTTGGCAGGGATCCCCAAGAGTGTAATCAAGCATCACCTCAACATATGCCCCAACGTGCGCCCTGTGAAGCAGAAGGCCAGGCGGCAGTCCACAGAAAAGCAGGCCTTCATCGTCCAAGAGACCCGCAAATTAGAGGCCGCTGGGGTCATTCGCGAGGTCCGATACCCAGATTGGTTGGCCAACCCTGTCATTGTGCCAAAGAAGGGAGGGAAGGAATGCATGTGTGTCGACTTCACCAACCTCAACAAAGCATGCCCGCGAGATCCGTTCCCGCTCCCCCGCATCGACCAGATCGTCGACTCCACTGCGGAATGCGACCAGCTATGCTTCCTGGATGCCTTCTCCGGGTATCACCAGATCAAGATGGCGGTTGAAGACGTCGAGAAGACAGCCTTCCTAACCCCATGTGGGGTATACTGCTACACCTACATGCCATTCGGGCTACGTATCGCAGGGGCGACCTTTCAGCGGCTGATGCATATCACCTTGGGCCCGCAGCTCGGGAAGAATGTTGAAGCTTATGTCGATGACATCGTGTTAAAATCTTGGGAGGCCAGGACCTTGATACAAGACCTGGAGGAAACCTTCGCGAGCCTCAACGCAGTGAACCTATGGCTCAACCCAGAGAAATGTGTGTTCGGAGTCCCCTCGGGCAAGCTCCTGGGTTTCCTCGTGTCTCACCGAGGCATCGAGGCTAACCCGGAGAAGGTCAAAGCAGTGGAAGACATGAGCCCGCCAAAGACCGTCAGAGAAATGCAGAAGCTCACGAGGCGCGTGACCGCGCTAGGGCGCTTCATCTCCAAGTTGGGGGAGCGAGCGCTACCTTTCTTCCAGCTAATGAAGAAAAAAGGGGCCCTTCGAGTGGACTGAAGAGGCCGGCAAGGCATTCCAGGATCTCAAGAAATACCTGGCCAGCCCACTGGTCATGGTGGCTCCGCGCCCTCAAGAGCCCCTGGTGCTTTACCTCGCCGCCACTCCCTACTTCGCCAGCGCAGCCCTGGTGGCAGTCAGAGAGGAGCGTCGAATCAGAACTGCGGCAGCAGCCCGGGACAAGGCGGAGCTGGTATGAGGAAGGCCCACAGAAGCCACCACGGCAGCTGATGAGGACCAGCCGCCGCAGAGGGGCGCACCAGAGGCAGGAGAGGCCCCTCTCCCAGATGGCCAGTCTCAAGAGGCCTCATTGTCTCGAGAGGCGCCATGGTCTCCAAAGGGAGCCGCCAGCACTGACGCACTCCACCTTGTTGAGCACCCAGTGTACTTCGTCAGCACAGTGTTGCGGGATGCAAGGGCGCGGTACCCTATGCCCCAGAAACTCCTCCTCGCGCTACTGGTGGCCTCGCGCAAGCTGCGGCACTATTTTTAGGGTCACCCCATCAAGGTCGTCTCGTCATACCCCCTGGAGAGGGTGCTCAGGAGCCCCAATTCAGCTGGGAGAGTCGCTGAGTGGAACATAGAGTTGCAAGCATTTCAGCTTGAATTCAGCACGACCAGAGTCATCAAGGGAGCACCGTTAGCGGATTTTGTGGCAGGATGGACGGAGGCGCCAGGCCTCAAGGCCGACGAGGATCGGTCCCTGTTCCCAGGAAGCGAGGCGCCAGAAGGCTGGGTCATGTACTTCGACGGGGCGTTCTCCAGACACGGCGCAGGGGCTGGGGCAGTGCTTATATCGCCCACCCAGGACAAACTCTATTACACCGTGCAGCTTTGTTTCCAGCAAGGCGAAAAGGTCTCCAACAACATAGCGGAGTATGAAGGTTTAATAGCGGGCTTGAAGGCCGCAGCTACCCTGGGGGTGAAACGCCTCACCATCAAGGGCGATTCGCAGCTCCTTGTCAATTTCTCCAACAAGGTGTACGAGCCGAAGGATGAGCACATGGAGGCCTACCTTGCAGAGGTCCGTAGGATGGAGAAGCAGTTCTGGGGGTTGGAGTTGCAGCATGTGCCCTATGGCACCAATCAAGAGGCCGATGACATCGCCAAACGCGCGTCCACGCGGTTACCTCAGGAGCCTGGCGTTTTCGAGGAACGGCTCTTCAAGCCTTCAGCCTTGCCGTCACTATCAAACACGGCTCAGCCCCGGGAGGAGCTCCCCCAGCCACCTACCTCCGGAGCTCCAGCCTGTGGCCCGGCCTCAGGAGCACGCCTGCTCCTGACGATGGAACCTCGGGAGCGATGTTGGATCACGGAGCTCCGGAGCTACTTAACGCAAGGGACCCTGCCGGAGAAGGAGGAGGAAGCAGAGCGAGTGGCACGCCAGGCCACGGCATACTGCATTAGAGATGGAGAGCTCTACCGGAAGCGACCAAACGATGTATCCCTGCGCTGCATCTCCAGGGAGCAAGGGAAGGAACTACTTGAAGATATACACGATGGGGACTGCGGACATCATTCATCATCACGGACCCTCGTCGGCAAGGCGTTCCGCAGTGGATTTTATTGGCCCACCACGCTCAATGACGTCGTTGAACTAGTGAAAGCTTGTGAGGCCTGCCAGTTCCACGCCAAGCAGATCCATCAGCCAGCAGGGGGCTTGCAGACTATCCCCCTTTCGTGGCCATTCGCAGTCTAGGGGCTCGACATCTTGGGTCCGTTTCCCCAGGCGCCAGGGGGCTACCGCTACCTTTACGTTGTTGTAGACAAGTTCACCAAGTGGGCTGAAGTGGAGGCTGTCCGCACCATTCCTGCGGGTTCCGCGGTCAAGTTCATCAAGGGCATCGTGAGCCGGTTCGGGGTGCCGAATCGCATCATCACGGACAACGGTTCGCAGTTCACCAGTAACCTCTTCAAAACATACTATACTAACCTTGGAACGCAGATATGCTACGCTTCAGTGGCGCACCCCCGAAGCAATGGCCAGGCTGAGGGAGCCAATGTGGAGGTCCTGAGGGGCCTCAAGACCAGGACGTTCAAGAAGAAGCTGGCGGCCTGCGGTAGAGGTTGGTACGACGAGCTTCAGTCCGTGTTGTGGTCCATCCGCACAACCGCGACCAAGCCGACTAGGGAGACCCCGTTCTTCCTGGTCTACGGAGCCGAAGCGGTCCTCCCTCATGAGGTCATACGTCGCTCCGCGTGGGTCCTGGCGTTCAATGAGGCGCAACAGGACGCCATGCGGGGGATGGACCTCGTGCTGGGGGAGGAACGTCGCCGAGAAGCCGCGCTACAAGCGGCGAGGTACCAACAAGCGCTGCGGCGATATCACTGCCGCATAATCCGCCCCAGGACACTCGAGGTAGGAGACCTCGTGCTCAGGCGGGTCCTCTCCATGGAAGGGCTGCACAAGCTCTCTCCCATGTGGGAGGGCCCATTCAAGGTTGTTCATGTTTCCAGGCTCGGCTCAGCGCGCTTGGAGACTCAGGAGGGAGTGCCGGTCCAGAACGCATGGAACATCCAGCACCTCTGGAGGTTCTACCCCTAAAAAGGCCCGGAGCCTGTGAAGCAAGGCGAATGCCTGTGAAGCTATCACGCTTTGGAAAAGGCCCAGAGCCTGTGAAGCAGGGCGAGTGCCTGTGAAGCTATCGCGCTTTGGAAAAGGCCCGGAGCCTGTGAAGTAGGGTGAGTGCCTGTGAAGCTATCGCGTTTTGGAAAAGGCCCGGAGCCTGTGAAGCTATCGCGCTTTGGAAAAGGCCCGGAGCCTGTGAAGCAAGGCGAGTGCCTGTGAAGCTATCGCGCTTTGGAAAAGGCCCGGAGCCTGTGAAGCAAGGCGAATGCCTGTGAAGCTACCGCGTTTCGGAAAAGGCCCAGAGCCTGTGAAGCAAGGCAAACGCCTGTGAAGCTCGCCGCCCGTGACACTGTCACGTAATAATGAGTTGGGGCTGTACACGCCCCGGAGTCTCAGGAGCGCCGGCCTTAGGCCCTGGGGCTCGCTTCCACACCCAGTGGCAGCACTTAGCTTCGCGCTGGTGAGAAGACGTCGAAGACTAGACTAGGTGCCGGACGCGGCTTTTCATTTGCTTTCCGCAGTTGGCTTGTTCTTCTCCATTTGAAGTTTTATTGAAGTTGTTGATGTCTTTGGCTCGCGGTTCTTTGGCTTTTCACGCTCCTGCCACGATTTCTCTTGTGCAAGGCCTCGCGAGGGGGAGAGCCGAGCACCCTCGCGAGTGTTCCTATCCTAGTCACTCAAAGGGTTCGCGACCTGGGCCCCTTGCAGGAGCACCCCTCCAGTCCGTGCCCCTCGGGCACCGCGACACAAACACAGGGCCTGGTTCGGTCGCCCCCACGGCTGGGGCCGGGAACCATCCACGCGCGGGCACATAGTCGGAAGGTACGATGAAGAAAGCAAAACGATAATTAACAGCAAGAACCCATACACGCCCCCGCGGGGCACCACACTGCTGTCCTTCTTTATGCAGGAAAAGGGAAGAGAAAAAAAACAAATCTGGGGCAGCTCGCCTCGCACCGGCCCGCAGGGAAGCCCGAGCAGCCTCCGGAGCTCAGGCGAACTCCCTGTCGCGCTTCACCAGGGTGCGATGGTGGGCGGACGCGCCACCACCCCCCAAGCAGATACGACGGCGTGGGGGCTGGTTGTGGCCACCACTAGGAGAGTCGCCGCCTGAAGAAGAACCGGAGAAGCTTGAGGAACCCTGAGCGCCGCCGGCCCCGCGAGCGTCGCCCTCTCCATCATCGCCGGAGCCGGGTTCCCAGCCACGGTCGTCGCCCTCGGGGCAACACCCTGCACGGCGACCATCTTCCCCAAACACCCTCACGTAGAGGGTGGCATCGCCGTCGAACCTGAAGTATAGGGTGCATCGACGGCCCAGGCCACGCGCGCGGGCAAACGTCTGCCAACCGCGGGCCAGGGCCAGGCTCCCGGCTGCGAAGACCTCCAGTGAGACCCATGAGGCCTGGCTGCAGCAGCCGTCGGCCTGAAGCCAGAGGCCGCCCGGGGCACCGGCCGGGAGCTCGCCGAGGAGGAAGCGAGGAAGTGGGAGCTGGGTGCTAGTCGGCTCCACCGACCACACGACGAACTCCGGCAGCACCTCTGCAGCTCGAAAGCGCGGCATAGGGGGACGCGCAGCCGGAGCTCACCCCCCGGCCACAGCAATCCACCCGCCACCGCACTGGAAAGCGTCTCCGCAGTCGCGGGAAGCTGCCGTGGTGGCCACAGGATGTTTCCGGGGGCGCCCTCGGCCGCGCTTGGGCAGGGGAGAGGCATGCTCTGCTTGGCAAGCCTTCCCCTTCTCCGTGGCCGAAAACCTCCTCGACGGGGCCATGAAGAAGAAGGAGAAGCAAGGGGAAATGAACCGGAAGGGCGCACGCCGTCCAGTACTTATAGCCGGCGGAGGCCAACCGCCGACCTCCACGATCGCAGGTAATCATGACCCGTCTTGCATGTAGGGACTTGTCCAGTCAGTGCAGTTGCCGAGGCACCATGGGGAAGTGGAGACGCCCACGTCCAATCAACCGCCACGCGGCGCCCAAGGCCGCAGGCTGTTAGGGCCCGCGGCGCTTCGCTCTTGCCCTTCCGCCTCCCTACACGGCCAAGTCCGGGCGCGCCTTGGGCCTGGAGGCTACTGTCGGCGTTCTGGGAATGGGGGTCCCCAGACTTGCCTGCCTGCGGCCTGCGGCGTGGCTTAAAAGGGGGCCCAGCACGGCCCATCTTCACCAACACAAACCCAAGACCCTCGCGAGGGGCCAAGCCTCGCGAGGCGGACGACGCGAAGCTTCCTCAGGCACGGCCTCGTCAGGCTGGCTCACGAGGAGGCGGAGAGATCAAGGCAGGGTACCTCACGAGGTGCCCATGGTGCAAGCCATGACAACTCAGGGCACCAGGCGGGTGCCAGCCCGCACAGTGTCCTCATTTCCTCTTTGGTGCAAAGGGGGCAAGAGCAGCCGCGGAGTACCGAGGCATCAGGCAAAGGTTGCCATTTCAGTGCAACGAGACCAAGACCAGGAGGACTACGAGACGGAGGTCACCGTGGAGCCCAAGACGACGTCATCACCAGAGCTTTGCGCAGGCGCAGACTACTTTTGTCAGGATAGCTGATACTTGCTGTCCCCCTTCAAATTAGCCCGCCATTGTTGGCTCCCTTCCAACTCAATATTTGGGAAGAGGACCAGGGCCTCTATAAATAGGACCAGCCACCCACACAGCAAAGGGGGTAGGTCAGGGAGAGAGAGAGAGAAAGGTGGTTGTACTCCTCCCAGCAGTTCATCGCCTCAGCCAAGAACAGACCCTGGCGAGGCTGTTCTTCCTTGTATTGTGCATCATCACCAGCCCAAGAGGCAATCCACACACCACACACTGGAGTAGGGTATTACACCACAACGGTGGCCCGAACCAGTATAAACCCTGTGTCTCTTGTGTTGTTCTTTCCTTAGTTTAGATCTTAGCATGGCGGAGGGGTGCAGGTAGGTAGGAGGCGAAATCTCTGCACGCACCCCAGTGTTCGAACCTCAAGGGTCTGCTGGAACCCGAAATCCGACACTACGGGCAACCAATCCCGCGGTATGGATAGAAGATTTCATCCTCCACATCCATATGGCCCGTGGGGACGACCTCCACGCCATTAAATACCTCCCACTAAAACTAAAAGGGCCAGCTCGGTACTGGTTAAACAGCCTGCCTGAAAATTCCATAGGAAGCTGGGAGGACTTGGAAGAGGCCTTCCTTGATAACTTCCGAGGAACATATGTCCGGCCACCGGATGCCGATGACGTAAGTCAAATTGTCCAACAGCCCAAAGAATCAGCCAGGGAGCTCTAGACTCAGTTCTTAGTCAAAAAGAACCAAATCATCGACTATCCGGACGTGGAAGCACTTGCGGCTTTCAGACACGGCGTCCGAGACGAATGGCTTGCACGCCACCTTGGCCAAGAAGGACCTAAATCCATGACTGCCCTCACTGCTCTGATGACCCGCTTTTGCGTGGGAGAAGACAGCTGGCTCGCTTGTAGAAGCAATAGCGCCAGCAACCAGGGCACCTCCGAAATCTGAGACGGCAACGACAAGCCACCAGGAAGCAAAAACAACAGTCGCAATGACAATGAAAGATCAGGCGACACGGCGGTCAACGTCGGATTCAGCAACCCCAAGCCCGGTCAGTGGAAGAAGCCATTCAAGATGAATCAAGACGAACCATCCAACCTGGACAGGATATTGGACCGACCCTGCCAGATTCATGGCTACCCCGATAAACCAGCTAATCATACCAATAGAAACTGCTGGGTATTTAAACAAGCCGACAAGCTCAACGCCGAACACAGGGGGAGGAGGCCACCAAGCGACAAGGATGACGGAAAGGTTCACCAACGAAACACCGGGGGTCAGAAGCAGTCTCCACCCGAGGATCAACTGCTCCTAGAATGGAAATAGCAACCCGGCTTCCGCCGCCTGATACGTCTCCGTCATATCTACTTTTCCAAACACTTTTGCCCTTGTTTTGGACTCTAACTTGCATGATTTGAATGGAACTAACCCGGACTGACACTATTTTTAGTAGAATTACCATGGTGTTATTTATGTGCAGAAACAAACGTTCTCGGAATGACCTGAAACTTCACGGAGCAACTTTTTGGAAAATATAAAAAATACCTGCAAAAGATGAAGGCCAGGGGGCCCACCACCTGTCCACGAGGGTGGGGGGCGCGCCCCTACCTCGTGGGCCCCCTGATGCCTCTCCGACTCCAACTCCAACTCCATATATTGTGTTTTGGGGAGAAAAAAATCAGAGAGAAGAAATCATCGCGTTTTACGATACGGAGCCGCCGCCAAGCCCTAAAACCTCTCGGGAGGGCTGATCTGGAGTCCGTTCGGGGCTTCGGAGAGGGGAATCCGTCGCCATCGTCGTCATCAACCATCCTCCATCACCAATTTCATGATGCTCACCGCCATGCGTGAGTAATTCCATCGTAGGCTTGCTAGACGGTGATGGGTTGGAGGGGATCTATCATGTAATCGAGTTAGTTTTGTTAGGGTTTGATCCCTAGTGTCCATTGTGTTCTGAGATTGATGTTGCTATGACTTTGCTATGCTTAATGCTTGTCACTAGGGCCCGAGTGCCATGATTTCAGATCTGAACCAATTATGTTTTCATCAATATATGAGTGTTCTTGATCCTATCTTGCAAGTCTATAGTCACCTGTTATGTGTTATGATCCGTTAACCCCGAAGTGACAATAATCGGGATACTTACCGGTGATGGTTGTAGTTTGAGGAGTTCCTGTATTCACTATGTGTTAATGCTTTGTTCCGGTTCTCTATTAAAAGGAGGCCTTAATATCCCTTAGTTTCTGTAAGGACCCCGCTGCCACGGGAGGGTAGGACAAAAGATGTCATGCAAGTTCTTTTCCATAAGCACGTATGACTATATTCGGAATACATGCCTACATTACATTGACGAACTGGAGCTAGTTCTGTGTCACCCTAGGTTATGACCGTTACGTGATGAACCGCATCCGGCATAATTCTCCATCACCGATCCATTGCCTATGAGCTTTCCATATATTGTTATTCGCTTATTTACTTTCCCGTTGCTATTGCTATCATCGCTACAAAATACCAAAAACATTGCTTTTACTACCGTTACCTTTTGTTACCGTTACCACTACTATCATATTATTTTTCTACTAAATACCTTGTCGTAGATACTAAGTTTCCAGGTGTGGTTGAATTGACAACTCAGCTGCTAATACTTGAGATTATTGTTTGGCTCCCCTTGTGTCGAATCAATAAATTTGGGTTGAATACTTTACCCTCGAAAACGGTTGCGATCCCCTATACTTGTGGGTTATCACCGCCCACTCCGTACACCTACAAAGTTTGTACCGTGCATACATCATTACGCACTCAAGATACCATGGGCATTGGCGGAAGCACAATACGGACAAGCCTGCAAGCACTCCAGTAACTTTTTTTATTATTATTTATTTCCTTTTTATTTTCTTCCTTCGCTATCCTTTAAAAACAGGTGATGAACAGGATAAACATCAGAAACTGGCTCTATCGGAGTCCAGATCCGTACACTCACCTAAGGGGCTATTTCCATCAAGGATTCCCCCCACCAAGGACTGGCGGCGCAGACGTGCGACAGGAGTTCCAAAATAACTTTTTGTAGACCGCACTCACTATTTCTCGAGCCTGTACTATGCCTATTCCTCCGCCTCCAACCTGAGCATGTCAAATAGTCGGGGTGGCTTATATATATATATATATCATAAGTAATTGTTGGCATATCGCTCAGTTACCAGTAAACAATATCTGAACTAATCATCCGTATTGTTTTCCCGACAAATATGGCTCCTACGGTTATTTCACAGAAATACCTTGGCATAACCTGCCAGGGGCTCGGTGTGGGAATAAATGAGTTGCCAGTAAAAGTCCAAACAGCTCTATGGCATACTTCGGCGTCGCAAGTTTGGCCTTATATGCATCAGCTCCGTATCATTGTCTTGGGTCAATAGTTGGGTTGCCCGCTCCTATGCTTGCTACCCTACATTCCGCTCTATCAGCTAGGGTAGTAAAGGGAGAACTACTGCGATTGTGCCTTGGTCTAAACCAGACGAGCACCTCAGTAGAGAAAGCCGAAAACTGACTGTCATGATGTGGCGTGAGGTGGTCAACCACTTGACGACTTATTGGAATCTTTAGCGATTCTCCGTGTCACATGAGGTATCTTTTTCAGATCAAATATGTAAGGCACCATACACCGCATACATACCAGGGGCTATGTCATAGCCCCACCATAAAACTCCTATGGCTAAGTGAAAGTGTGAACGCCTTATAGTCCGATTGCCTGGTTTGCCGCATTATCACCTCCTTCATGGACCAAGACGTTGGATAAAGAGTGATTAAATGCTTTTCTGAACACCCCATACTTCCTACGAGGGGGCTAAAGCCGGCGACTGGAAAACTTTCAGATTATATCAAAACGGCCACACAGGAGGAATTCAAGCTTTCGAGAAAAACATAAATAGATTAACTATAAAATTGTCTTCTACAATTTTCATACACCTCACTCAAACATTATGTCTTTTGAGCACTGACCCTCTATAAAGCGGGCGGCCTCTAGGACGTCTTCAAAATAATGCTCCGGTTCTGGACGGTCCTTGCCTTTGGGTGGACCCTTCATCACAACATCAATGGCCTTCATCTTCCCCCAGAATGTCTTGACTCGGGCAAAAGCCATCCGTGCACCCTCAATGCACGTTGACCGCTTCACAACGTCGATACGCGGCACCGCCTCAACAAGCCTTTGCACCAAACCAAAATAGCTATTCGGAATAGGCTCGGTTGGCCACTACTGGATTACGACATCCTTCATGGCAGCGTCGGATATCCTATGAAGTTCAGCCCATTGGGACATATGTTCATTGAGAAATAGAGGGCGCTTTGATGCGCCAAACTACGACCAAAAAAGCTTCTCCATTGCATATCCATCCCGCGCTTGGTAATACTGCGCTACATCGGTAGAACTCTTCAGCAAGTCCAAGAACTCGTCCGGAGAACTCCATACTTGGTTAAGCTGGGCATAGTTCGGGTCACCGAACTTAGTTTGCAGTAGAAAGGGCTTTCCGGCCGCAATCTCTCTCGCCTGTCGAACCTCCTCACGGGCTGCTCTGCATTACAACCGCGCTTCTCTCGCCTCTTGTAAGGCCTTCTCCAGATCATCCGTTAAGGCTTTACTCTCCTTCTCCAAAAATTCACAGCGCCCGGTAGCATTCTCCAGTTCGAGCGTCATCGTGGATGTCTTCTCCTTATCTTGGCACCGTGCAGCTTGTTCGGATTTTAATTCAGCCGATGCCTTTTCGGCAGCAGCATTGCTACACCGGGCCTGCTCCTTGGCCCAGGCCAGCTCTGCTCGAAGAACTTCAACGGTGGCAGCACCATCTGCAGCCAAATCTCAGCATTATGCTTATACCACAAAAATGTATGAGGATTGCCCCAAATACATACCTTGCGACTCGTCCAGACGCATATTGATTAAAGCAAGATCATCCCCTGCCACATCAAGCTTCCGCTGCAAATAGGCAATCTCCATTGTCCTGGAAGTGGCCAAGGGGGAAGCAGCCTGTGTTCAAAGTTCATCAGGGTAGTCCTCAAACGATCCTTTTTGATCCTCCATTTGCTTCCCAGTGGAAGCCAACCCGAGTATCAGGGGCTACAACCTATTCATAGGCGCATCTTTGCAAATGAAACATAGCTGAAAACATTATGTCACAAACCTCGAAGCCCTTCAGTAGGCTCATGAAGGCTTCATTTAATCCGCTCTTTGCGGACAAAATATTCTCAATCACTATACCCATCAAGGTAGGTTGTTCCCCCGAGACAGATGCTTTCCGCAACATGTCCCGCAATATATCCTGAGTCTCCGGGTTTCCAGAAGCTGCTCCAAGAGCATGATCATCCTTTGAAGGAATCTGTTCACCCGTCTCCAGAATCACTGTCGACTTTGAACCAGTCAGTCCGGGACCTTTGTTATCACCAGCCTCGGAATCCCGGATGGTCGGTGCTCCACCTTCGGGTACTGCCTCTTCCGTCCCCTGTGTAACTTGTTGGTCAAAAGGGACCCTCCGTGATGACACTTTAGATTCATCCGCCTTGTCGGGCGAGGAGGTTGGTGGAGGCGTCTCGCTCTCCATCATCTCTGGGAGGAGACTCCCCAAAGAAGTGGATTGCCAAGAAAAACTCTGTGCCGACCTGTAAAAATGCATGAATGCATTACGTATATCTTCGATAACAGCAACGGAGCGGAACGCTATCAAAGTACTCCGGATTCTCTTACGGTTTGGCCGAGGGCTTGTCCCCTTGTTGGAGTTGTTTAACGATGTCACTTTCTAAACCCAGTGCGCTCGACGGTGGCATCTTGCCCTTCTTGGAAGACCGCCCCTCCCAATATTCGGAGGCGGCCCTTTTTCTCTTGCTTGGAGAAGGGATACTGGGTCCTTTTTTGCCTCCGTCTTCGGGCGAAGTAAGGTCGATTTCTCCGGACTCAGTGTCCGACTTACCTCCGGAACAAAGGTCATCTTGGGCCTTCTCGCCCTCCCCTGCCGGTGCCTAGTATGGCGCCGAGGCCAACATCCTTGTTAACACAGGAGTAGTTGAGTCTTCGGGAAGGGGAGCCGGACACCTAATCAGTCCCACCTTCTTTATCTAGCCCTGAAAAAGGATGATACTGTTGGTATCTTGCCACTGGGTATCTGACTATAAGGTATTTGGTAAACGGGTACTTACCGGGGTATCCGGATGGTTACAGTCTAGGCCGACATCTTCGGTGATGTCCGGCCATTACCTTCGTTTCCCGAAGAATAATCTCCACATTCCTTCGCGCCTTGTGCCGAAGAAGTGCTAAAGAGTCCGCGACCCTTCTGGATTGAACTCCCATAGGCGGAGAGGTCGTCGCTGGCACGGCAGGGTCTGACAAACTAGCATTACTTGAACGACGTTGGCTATGTCAATGTCCCTCTCAATGAGGCGTCGGATGCGACTTTGTAGAGTTCGCACATCATTAGTTGATCCCCAATCCAGCCCCTTGTTAATCCATGATGCAAGCTGAATTGGGGGGCTGGATTAGAATGCGGGCGTAGTTACCCACTTGGAGCCGCGGGGCTCGGTGATATAGAACCACCCCTGCTGCCATAGATCGGAAGATTTGGTGAAGGATCCTTTTAGCCAAACGGCACTAGCAAGCTTGCTCACTGTAGCACCGCCGCACTCGGCCTATTCCCACTCTACCACTTGCGGCTTCACATCGAAGGTCTTGAGCCACAAGCCAAAGTGCGGAGGAGTTCGGAGGAGGGCTTCGCACGTGAAGATAAACGGCGAGATAAGAAGAATAGAGTCCGGGGCCAAATCGTGGAAGTCTAGCCCGTAATAGAACATGAGCCCTCGGACGAAGGGGTTAAGTGCAAACCCCAACCCGTGGCGGAAGTGGGACACGAACACGACCCTCTCGCCGGATCAGGGGGTGAGAATAACCTGCCCCTCGGCAGGAAGCCAATGATGGATTTCAGCGGTCAGGTACCTCGCCGCTCTAAGCTTTGCAATGTCTTCCTCCACAATACAAGAAGCTACCCACCGGCCTTGACGGCTGGATCCGGACATGATTGGGGCTGGTGGTGACCAAAACCCGGGTGTTGGAACTCGGGGTTGCAGGGGTTGAGGAAGAGGCAAGCGTAGAAGAAAAAGACGGGTTTGTACCCTTATATAAAGGCTACAAATATCAAACATCTCCTGTTGGGCCTCAAAAATTTGCTTGTTTCCAAGGAGTTGTACCCCAGCGACGGTTGGGTTACCCACGTCTGGGTTGACAGGAATCCCTTAAAAAGGGAGGCACGATCTTTGCTTGGATAAGACGCGCCAATAAAGCCACGTCTTGGGACGCAGGGCGACGGGCCAGCTAAAACGGTCTGCAAGTAGTGGTCGGGCAGGCGTGGTGTCATATTACCAAAAAGTGGTCGATGGGTTGAACTCGTAAAACATTATGTCCTTTGCAGTTGTGTATACAAGTCCGGATACAATCATCACATCTGAAGATCAACTGGGAGTTCGGAAGGGGGAACCCGCCTTGCAATGCCGAAGACAATCTGCGCACCGGACTCCTCATCATTGAAGTCAGGTTCAGGGGCTACTAAGGGAGTCCTGGACTAAGGGGTCCTCGGGCATTCGGCCTGTTATCCATGGGCCGGATTGATGGGCTGTGAAGACATGAAGGCCGAAGACCGTACCCATGTTCGGATTGGATTCTACTTGGCGTGGAGGGCAAGCTTGGCAACCGACTAGGAAGATCCCTTCTTATGTAACCGACTCTATGTAAACCCTAGATCCCCCCGGTGTCTACATAAACCAGAGGGGTTAGTCCGGAAAGGATATACTCATTACCATAGTCATACAGGCTAGGCTTCTAGGGTTTAGCCATTATGATCTCGTGGTAGATCAACTCTTGTAACACTCATATTCATCAAGATCAATCAAGCGAGACGTAGGGTATTACCTCCATAGAGAGGGACCGAACCTGGGTAAACATCGTGTCCCCCGTCTCCTATTACCATTGATCCTAGACGCACCGTTCGGGACCCCCTACCGAAGATCCACCGGTTTTGACACCGACACCGCCTCCTCCGGCAAGCTCTCCAACGCATCGGCAAAATTGACGATGGGGTTCCAGAACGCCACATTCATGAGTACCTTGGTCAGGGCGCCCCGGAAGAGCCTCCGGGACTTGTTCGCCAGATAAGTTGCCCGGTTGGAGCGGAGCTGCTCTAGGGCTCCAAGAACGCCCTCGAAGAACAGGGTCAGTCTGGCGTTGGGACTCATGTTCGGCTCTGGGAGGTACCTCACATTCGGCATCCCCATGGTAGCCAGCTTCGTGGTGATCCTGTCGGTGAGGCGGCTGACCCAATGGTTTATGCTCTCCGTGTACTCCTTGTGTTCGGCGGCATCATTCCTCCGCAACTGCCTCTCCTCCTCCAGGCCCTTGGTCAGGGTCTCTTCCCGGGCCCTGACCTCCGAAAGCGTCCCCTCAAGACCCTCCAGCTTCAACTTCAGGTCATTGATGGCGTTGTTGGCCTTGGAGAGCAGCTCAGCCTTGCCAAGGACTGTGGCATGCGCCTCCGCCAGAGTGCCGTTGGCCGTGTCCCTCTCCTCCGTTAGCTTCAGGACCTGTTCCTTCAGCCCGTCCTACTCCACCTCCAACTCCGCCACCTTGCCGGCATGGACCAGGGCTTGAGCATTTAGTGCCTCCTTGTGCCTCTGCTCCAGCTCCTGGGTCTGCTGTGCGACGAGCTTCTCGACCTCCTCATCCTTGCCGCAGAGTGTGGCGGCAAGTGCCCCCTCACGAGCGGCAAGGTCCTCCTCCTGGGAGTTCAGCTCAGCCTGGTGCTGGTGCTGGGTGGCCTCGTCCTTGATGGCCTGTTCCTTCGCCGCCTACTGGGATTTCTCAATGTCAGCCCGCTTCAGGATGAGCTCCTGTTTGCGCTCAGCCAATAGATCCTGGGCAACTTTCAATTCATCGTGGGCCTGGCGGAACTAGGCTTGTGTCTCAGCGATGCGCTACTCAAGGTCCGCCTCCGCGTCCACCACCTACCATCCTCGGGGCATGGAGGACACGTGGCAAGCGAACCGGAATCAAGAGGACGACTGAAGCGACCACATTCCACCCCGTGACCGTGGGGCGCGGGCACTGAGGGAGTCCTGGATTAGGGGGTCTCCGGACAGCCGGACTATATCCTTTAGCCGGACTGTTGGACTATGAAGATACGAGATTGAAGACTTCGTCCCATGTCTGGATGGGAGTCTACTTGGCGTGGAAGGCAAGCTAGGCAATACAGATATGTATATCTCGTCCTTTGTAACCGACCTTGTGTAACCCTAGCCCCCTCCGGTGTTTATATAAACTGGAGGGTTTTAGTCCATAGGACAACATACAATCATACCATAGGCTAGCTTTTAGGGTTTAGCCTCTCCAATCTTGTGGTAGATCAACTCTTGTAATACCCATATTATCAAGTATAATAAAGCAGGACGTAGGGTTTTACCTCCATCAAGAGGGCCCGAACCTGGGTAAAACATCGTGTCCCCTGCCTCATGTTACCATCCGCCTTGGACACACAGTTCGGGACCCCCTACCCTAGATCCGCCGGGTTTGACACCGACATTGGTGCTTTCATTAAGAGTTCCTCTATGTTGTCGCCGTTAGGCTTGATGGCTCCTTCGATCATCGATAGCGATGTGGTCCAGGGTGAGACTTTTCTCCCCAGACAGATCTTTGTATTCAGCGGCTTCGCACTACGGGCCAACTCGCTTGGTCATCTGGAGCAGATCGAGAGTTACGCCCCTGGCCACCAGGTTAGGTTTGGAAGCTTAAACTACACGGTCGATATTTGCGGAGACTTGATCTTCGACGGATTCGAGCCCCTGCCTAGTGCGCCACACCGTCGCGATGAATATGACTTAGTTCTGCCATTGGACAGTGTTCAGGAGATCGTGTCGGCAACCGCTCTGACCCTCAATTCGGAGCCAGTTGCGCCATCCATGGACGGGTGGATAGACCTCACCACGGAGGCCGCACTCTCATCGGCGATCGAGCCAAGTATCAACCTTACCCTTCACGGGAGCCATGACGCCGAACTACCAGATTCTTCCCCGGCCATGGACTCCGAACCGCCTGCACCCGTGCCTATCGAATTCGACTGGGCGCCGATCATGGAGTTTACCTCTGCGGATATTTTTCAGCACTCGCCCTTCGGCGACATACTAAACTCATTAAGGTCTCTCCCCTTGTTAGGAGAGTCCTGGCCGAACTATGTCCGACAGGATTGGTGTCACAGCCCTAGAATTTGCTTGTAGCTAATTACCTGAGTGAGCATCATGCATCATGTCTAAATTCTGAAAGTTGAATTGAGGTTAGTTGAAACCCTCATAAACCACTTAAAAAATAATCAACATTAAAATCTTTTCAAAGAAGTCCAAGAAAATGTTCCTCTTAGTCTCTGAAAATATTGGCAAGAGGTAAAACTTAAAACAATATTTTTGGAATATCAGAGATAATTATTTTGGGCCTTTGAATTAAATCAATAACTATTGGCATTGGATATATATATTTATTAATTAATTAATATATGTCTAATAATTCTGATCTTTGGTGAAGGGCTTTGGAATAATCCAACTAGTCCCTACAAGAATTATCAGAAGCAACAAAAATGATTTAGTGTCTAAAGCTAAATCAAAACAAATTACAGAAAATGCAAAACAGAAGAAAAAGAGAGAGAGAGAGAGAGAGAGAGAGAGAGAGTACCTGGGCTTACCTGGCGGCCCAAGTGGCCGGCCTAGCCCACCATCGCAGCCTCCCTGTCGTCTTCCTCCCCGGACAGAAGGACGAGCGCGTGCTTGCCGCATGCTGGCCACGCGCCTCGCCAGCTCCTGCTTGCCGCTCCCCGTCGACACCCTGGCCTTCTATGGAGACGCCATGCAAGCCTTGACCCCTCTCACTCTTCCCCGTGGCCCTCCTCTCCTCTGCTTCTCTCTCTCACCTGCACCGAGCGCCATCGTCGCCACCGCTCGCTGTTGTCGTGGCCACAACCACTGCCTCGCCTCGCCAACGCGCTCAGAGGCTCCACCTCGGCCCCCTCTTTCTTCCACCTCGAGCCTCGCCACCGCAGGAGCCCCACATTGCCGCCACGAGTCGTCTTCCCCGAGCACGGCCGCCGAACGCCATCGACAAATTCGCCGCTTCCAGGTCGACCCCGAGCCCACTGAGCTGCACTTCGACCTCCCAGTGAGCCTCGCCATTTTTCCCCTCTCTCCCCAAGCTCGTTTGCCTCCCCTAGATAGCCAAGCCACCGCGCCCAAAAGCTTTGCTCCGCCGGCCATGGTGTCGCCGTGGCCATAGTCACTACAGCTCGTGGACATGCATTCCATCGTGCTCAGCGTGCTCCCAGGAAGCCATATCACTGCTCATCTCTCTCTCCCGTACACTGTAGCGTCGCACCGGTCGAGCCCGTGCTTCGGCCGCCGCTGACCTTGACGCCGTCGTCGCCTCCGGCCATCCCACGGTATCCTGCGTGTTCCATTGGATGCGCGAGAGCCTGGGCTTCGCACCGGTGGTCTCGGCCGCTAATTTGGTCGTCGGAGGGCAAAATCCGAGCCCCTCCGCCGTCTCGGCCTCGCCGGCGATTCAACGTCGGTAGGGTTTGACTGGTTTGACTTCCCCTGACATGTGGTCCCAAGCCCCTGATTAGTTAACTCTAGATTAATTAGAACTAACTAATTTAGACAACTAAACAAGTCACTGACATGTGGGCCCCGCCCTGCTAACAACCTGGTTAGGGTTAGTTTAACACTAACTAACTCAATTAGTGGACAGAGTCACTGACGAGTGGGTCCCACTGGTCCGGTTTGACCTGGCCGACCTAGTTGACATGCTGATGTCACACCTATGTCATGCTGATGCAATAAAGCATTTTCTGGATTTAAGTTTATTCAGGAAATTCCAGAAAATATTTTAAACTTCCAAAAATCATAGAAATTCAACCGTAGCTTAGAATGAAATAAATTATATATGAAAAATTATCGGAAAAATCCAATATATCCATCTATACCATTTTCATGCATGTTAGAAAAACTTAAGGCCACTGTTTAGGACAAATCAAATGAATGGTATTTAAATAACCACATGTGGAGTTTGAATTTGAACTTTGGGTTCAAACCAACTTCATTTAATTGTGTTGCTAGTTGCATTAGCTCAATCAACAACATATTGCCATGTAATTGTCATGCATCATGTTGTGCATTGCCTTGATTGTGTTCCTTCTCTGTTGCCGGTGGTTGTCCCCTCTTGATAGACGTTGTACCGACGCTGTGATCGTTGACACTGATGAAGACCCAATGATATCTTCAGAAGTGCCAGGCAAGCAAAACCCCCTTGTTCATTCCGATACAATCCCACTATCTCGCTCCTACTCTCTTTTACTGCATTAGGACAACAACGATTCAACTGTTACATGCTGCGGTAGTTGAACCCCTTTCCTCTGCATGACCTGTCATTGCCATAGTAAATAGATGAAACCCACTAGAATGAGTAGGAGTTGTTTGAGCCCTGATGTGCCTACTCATTCATGCTTGTTTGTCATGCCTGCTATTGCATAGAGTTATGTCGGGTCTGATTCATCGGGAATGAATTGGAATTGTGATGAACATGTCCTACTGTGTGTGAGCTAAGTGTGTGAACACGATTTGGTAAAGGTAGCGGTGAGAGGCCATGTAGGAGTACATGGTGGGTTGTCTCATTGAAACCATTCTTAGGAACTGAGTTCTGTGTCTGTGATCCATGAACAGCTACTACCACTCATTGGGATCCTTAATTGACCCTCTCGGCTTCTTAATCACCTAGTACTCTGTCCAGGAGTTGCAACTAGTTTCTGGTGTTTGTAGGTTATGTGTTGGCGGTCGTGCGTAGCGCTGACCCTAGGGGTGGGCTATGATGCGGTAGATACACCGTGGCACGGTCTACTGGGCGCCCGTTTGGTGTCTCGGGAACCCTGTTCACATCGCTCGGGGCCGTATGTGGAAACCTCGGCCGGACTCCCTGCGAATGGAACCTAGATAGGCGATAAACCTGGACTAGAGACTTGAGTGTTTAGGTAGGTTGTGGCCGACACCCTCGTTGGGCTTCCGCTTGAAGGTTGCCAAGTACATGTCGTGTAAACGACGGTAAGTGGTGGGAGCGTGTGTGAAGTACACCCCTGCAGGGTTATCATTATCTATTCGAATAGCCGGATTCCTCGGATATGGAAACTTGGACCCCTTGCATAGTTCATAGATAACTTGAAGTGGATACTCTAAAACTCAGAAGATAAGCGTGAGTGCTATGGATGGCGTTCTCGTAGGGAGACGGGAGCAGATCCACAGTGGTGTATTGATATGGTGAATATGTGGACTCGTGTGCGCCACCTCAAAAGAGTTGCTTGCAGTCGTAGTTCAGGTTAGCCACTGAGTCAAAGCTGGCTTGATGTAGTTAAACTCCACCTGTCAGTGTCAAAACCGGCGGATCTTGGGTAGGGGGTCCTGAACTGTGCGTCTAGGCCGGATGGTAACAGGAGGCAAGGGACACGAAGTTTTACCCAGGTTCGGGCCCTCTTGATGGAGGTAAAACCCTATGTCCTGCTTGATTAATATTGATGATATGGTTAGTACAAGAGTAGATCTACCACGAGATCGGAGAGGCTAAACCCTAGAAGCTAGCCTATGGTATGATTGTTGTTCTGTATGTCGTCCTACGGACTAAAACCCTCCGGTTTATATAGACACCGGAGAGGGTTAGGGTTACACAAAGTTGGTTACAATGGTAGGAGATCTGCATATCCGTATCGCCAAGCTTGCCTTCCACGCCAAGGAAAGTCCCTTCCGGACACGGGACGAAGTCTTCAATCTTGTATCTTCATAGTCCAGGAGTCCGGCTGAAGGTATAGTCCGGCGATCCGGACACCCCCTAATCCAGGACTCCCTCAGTAGCCCCTAAACCAGGCTTCAATGACGATGAGTCCGGCGCGCAGTTTGTCTTCGGCATTGGAAGGCGGGTTCCTCCTCCAAGTACTTCATAGAAGATTTTGAACACAAAGATAGTGTCCGGCTCTGCAAAATAAGTTTCCACATATTGCCATAGAGAGAATAATATTTACACAAATCTAATCTGCTGACGTATTCCGTAGTGCAACGCACCACGGCCAAGCCTTTATTCGTTTTATCATCCCACCTCAGCGCGTCATGCGAGGCGGTTTCCTTGGCACATCTTGTTAAAGCAGAGATTGTGTCCCCTTATTCCGTGATTCTCATCAATACGGGCGAGGTAACCCAACCGCGCCATTGATTACGGCGCTTGGAGATAAGCGAGTTTTACCAGGCTGGTGGGGACACGTAGTTGCGTCCACCCATATAAGGGGATAAGGATCCACCTTTTCACCTACGCCTTCTTCCTCCTTCGCCTATCCATTTTTGCGCACTCGAGCTCCAGCGCCCAAATCCGCACTCCCCACCTCAACCTTCTCCAACCATGTCCGGAGCGGGAGGCAAGTGGATAGTCTCCTCCGTCACGGAGGGACACATCAAAAAACTGAGGAAGGCCGGATACTTGCCTAACGACATCGCATACCGGCTTCCTGAAGAAGGGCAGCTCCTCCCCACCCCAAGGCCCCATGAGAGGGTAGTGTTCCTTCCCTACTTCCTCCGCGGACTGGGCTTTCCTATCCACCCATTCGTCCGGGGGCTCATGTTCTACTACGGCCTGGATTTCCATGATCTGGCCCCGAATTTCATCCTCAACATCTCGGCGTTTATCGTTGTGTGCGAGGCTTTCCTCTGCATCCGCCCCCATTTCGGCCTATGGCTCAAGACTTTCAATGCCAAGCCAAAGGTGGTGCACGGCAACCAGGCGGAGTGCGGAGGCGCCATGGTGGGCAAGATGCCCAACGTCTTATGGCTCGAGGGCTCCTTTGTGGAGACCCTGAAGGGGTGGCAATCGGAGTGGTTTTACATCACCGGGCCGCGCGACCCTAAGTAGGTCGCAGCCCCCGAGTTCCGGTCCGGACCCCCAACGCGACTCATGTCCTGGAAAGAGACGGGCATGTCGTGGGGCAGCAAAGGAGAGGTGACTGGACTGCAAACATGCATCCAAACCCTGGTGGACAAGCAGCTCAGGCTTGTCAACGTAGTCCAGGTCATGCTCATCCGCCGGATCCTCCCGTGTCAACAACGGGCCTTCAATCTGCGGGAGTTCAACCTGGCGTAGCACCGAACTCTGAGCAGGCTCTTCGACACGATGTACGAAGATGTCTGGAAGGTGCTTTTCAAGGGCGCCGAGGCTCCCGCATCTGCTACCGAGGATCACGGATTCAGCGCGCAGCGTCACGCCAGCGCGGTAAGTTGTTTGTGCCTTTTACAGGGTATTAGTTTTTCATAGTTTAACTCTATCCGGGATCTAAGCTCCCTTACCTTTGACAGGTTTGGCAGGAGACGTCCGGACAGATCGATTGTCCGGCTCCTTTGCCCGAAGACCCAGCCGATGCCCGCTTGGTGAAGTTGCTGGTTCCGACACCCTATGTGTTGCCGGAGAAGAAGGCCATGAATATGTCGAATATGTTTTCCCTTATCCGGATACCAGAGTAATTCATAGCATTCCTTTATTGCACAGCTTTCCCTTATGTCGAATATGTTTATGCAGCCCACCCAAAGACCGGCTCGACGCGTCGTCGAGCGGTTCACTAGACTCGTCGGATGTGAATTCGCTTCCGATGGCTTCCTCCCCCCGCCCTATGGACGACGCTGAAGTGCTGTACCAACAGGTTCCAAGCCAAGAGGAGGTGGTCCTGGAGGCACCGCAAGGCAACCTCCCGGACTCTAGGAGTAAAGGGGATAAAAACCCCCAGGGCTCCAAGTCCGGCTCAAGGCCGGACACCGCTCCGGAACCTTCAAAGGTTCCAGAGTCCGGCGGGCGACCTCCTTCCAAGAGGAGCAAGCCCACCGTGCCGGTGACCCCCGTCCAACCGGAGGCGCCGGACAATCTGTTGGAGGTGCTCAAAGGCGCCTCCATCGACGAGGACCACCGCACTATTATGAGTTCGGTGGTCCAGAAGGTTCAGTCCGCCAAGAGCGGACTGACTAAAGCTTGTGCTAGCCTTTTAACAGACTTTGAGGTAAGTAAAGAATGTGTAAATAATATTACCGCATAGACAGTAGCCCCTGATGCTCTGTTTGGCGTTCAGGAAGAAAAGCCAGATAGAGGATCAGATTAAATTTGCAGGAGTCTAACAAAAAAGAGTCAATATGCATATGCAGGCTTCTCTGCTGGCGTCCGCCGTACTGACTGTGGAAGTGGACACACTAAAGCAGAACCTCGAGCAGTCCGAGCAAGAGCTCGGGCGTGCCAAGAAGCAGCTCGAGGACAAGGAAGGTAAGAAATACCTTGTTTAAATATAAAAAAAGGTGCAATTGCAAAAAATGACAGGATTCTCGTGGCTATTGTAGGGGCCACGTCTGAGGTGGCGACCCTTAAGCAAGCGTTGGTCGAGGCCGAGAAGAGGGCGGCCACGGAGAGCACCGAGCGGGAGAAGTATGAGGCCCAGGTTGGCAAGGTGCAGCAAGACCTCCAGGTTCTCATGAAAAAACATGAGAGTTTGGAGCTTGACTCAAAGACGCGAGCGTCCGAGCTCGTGGCGGCTATTGAAAATGCCAAGTCTGCCAAGGCCGAATCCCAGAAGACCCTCCAGGAGTTGGATGCGGTGAAAAAGATAGCGGCGGGTAAGGCATTCTTTATGCAAAGCAAACACATAAACGTGAGTTACTTGTTACTTACCCGAATCCGGAGCTCTCCAGGAGCATTCGCAGATCTTCCCCGTAGCATGTCTGATGCCGCCACATTCTATCAAGCCGAGGAGGGCAGCTCGACAGAGAAGGTGTTCTGGTCTCAGTATGCTGAGGCCATACACCCCGTGCCCCTGAGCGACCAGCTGAAGCAACTGGCCGAGCTCCACAAGGCGGCCGAACAGGCCATGAAGAGTCTCATAGTTCGGCTGTGGCCTGGAGAGGCTCTGCCTAGGAGCTATTTCAGGCTGGTGCGGCGGCTGGTGGGGCCCTGTCCAAGGCTCAGAGTCATCAAGCGCTCCGTCTGCATTGAAGGTGCTTGTAGGGCCCTTGACCATGCTAAGGTGCACTGGGGCAAGCTGGATGCTGAGAAGCTTGTGAAGGACGGGCCACCGCCAGGGAAAGAGCATCGCAAGCCCGAGAATTATTATAAGGATGTTCTGAAGGGTGCCTGCCTTATGGCGGATGAATGTTCCAGGGATGTAATTTTTTTGTAAAACTCGCTCATTTTGTCCTGTGCGCTGAAAACTTGTTCATATGCGCTAAGCAATGCTGTTGGAATTTAAAATATTACCTTCTGTGCGGTTGTTTATCAATTCTGAGAGATGGCGAGTCGTCGGCTTCTGCCCCCGTGCCGCTAGTGCTGGGGTGTTCGGGGATAAACCTGAGCGCTCTTTTTCCCATGTTTGGGTCCTTCGAGGGAGGCGCTCAGCACAACGAACAAGGCAATCGGACTATAATGCGTGAACACTCTCACTTAGCCATAGAATTCTATAATTTTAAATTTCGGCGAAGCCCCTGGTATTTGGAAGACCGAGTTCGGGGCGCTATCCACGCCTTGGCCGGACAGAGCCGACTCCTCGCTCTAAGCGGCATAAGTCTTTAGGGACTCGAAAAACCTCTCGAACGGTGACCAACTCTCGCTTCATCATGACGGTCAGTTTTAGCTTTCTCTACTGAGGTGCTCGACCCAGCTCAACTGGGGCACAATCGCGGTAGTTCTCCTAGTGCTACCTTAGCTGATATAGCAGAACGTAAGGCACCAAAACATAGGAGCCGGGCAAACCCAATTATTGACCCAAGACATGATTCGGAGCCGATGCATATAATGCTATAAGTTCGTGGTGCCGCACTTGTTAAAGTGTTCGGACTTCTCACACCATATTGAGGGGTACTAAAGCCCCTGGCGTATTTTGGCCGTACCAAAGTGTACGGGTGCAACATGTCGTTAAGGAACATATATTTGTAAAAAAAGAGTAATGCAAAAATAGACAAAAGCTATGCATTGTTTATTAAAAAGGGCTGCGATCAAAGCAGAACGATACAAAATAATGCGATAAGCAAAAGGTTGGACTATTTAACATGCACGTTCCAGGGGCAGGCTGCGGAATGGTATGCGAAACAGGTATACTGCTCGTGATAGAGACCACTTGGGAGTTCCGTAATGCGGCATGGCTTGTCTGCTTCCCTGGTTCTTGCATCGTTTGTGCGGCAATTGAACTACCGAACGGGCCTTCCGAAGAATGGAGTCCTGAAAGTAAGAGAAAATTAAAAAATCGGTAGCCCTGGTGTGGTTTAAGACGTGTTTCTGGCGTGCCTTGATGGTGCCCCTCCCCCCGTACCCATGGTATTTCTAGGGCGTACTTATGTACGTGAAGCACTGGTGTCGCATTTTTGCGAGGGCTGGGGTTGGGGCCGCATTGCTACGCCTGCTCGGAACGTGCCAGGCGGTCTTGTTGTAGGTTACTCCGGGCACGCTTGACGGTGTCCGGACGTTTAATGGCCGGACTGGAGAACTGCCTGGAGAGGCTGCTTTGTACTTCCGCTGCAAGGGCCGGCGTGTGCTCCTCCGTTCGGAGGGAGCGTTCGGTGTTTCCATTGACCGTAATTACTCCTTGAGGGCCTGGCATCTTGAGCTTGGTGAATGCGGTTCGCCCGAGCAGTGCGTGATAGCCACTACGGAATGGGACTATGTCGAAGATTAACTCCTCGCTTCGGAAATTATCCGGAGATCCGAAGACCAATTCAAGTGTGACTGAGCCTGTATAGTTGGCCTCTACACCTGGTATTACGCCTTTAAAGGTCGTTTTGGTGGGCTTAATCCTCGAGGGATCTATGCCCATTTTCCGCACTGTATCCTAGTAAAGCAAGTTCAGGTTGTTGGCGCCGTCCATAAGGACTCTAGTGAGATGAAATCCGTCAATGATTGGGTCTAGAAACCAATGCGGCGAATCCGCCATGACGGGTGCTAGTGGGATGGTCCCTTCGATCAAAGGTGATCGGGCAGGAGGACCATGGGTTGAACTTTGGGGCGACTGGCTCTACCGCGTATACGTCCCTTAACGCGCGCTTCCGCTCCCTCTTGGGGATGTGGGTTGCGTATATCATGTTCACCGTCCACACTTGTGGGGGAAAACCCTTCTGTCCATTGTTGTTCGGCGGCCCGGGCTCTTCATCGTCATCGCTATGCAGCCCCGTGTCTTTATTTTCGGCATTTAACTTGCCTGCCTGCTTGAACACCCAACAATCCCTGTTGGTGTGTTTGGTCGGCTTTTTGGGGGTGCCATGTATCTGGCACAAGCGGTCGAGTATTCGGTCCAAACTGGACGGGCCCCTAGGATTTCTTTTGAATGGCTTTTTCCGCTGACCGGATTTATAGCCTCTGAATCCGGCATTAACTGTCGTATCCTCAGCATTGTCGCCGTTAATGCGGCGCTTCTGCTTGTTGCGACGCGACCTGCCACTACTGTCCCTGGTATCTGAATTACCAGGGTTCTTGGTCAT
The DNA here is from genome assembly GCF_018294505.1 of Triticum aestivum. Taxonomy (NCBI): domain Eukaryota; kingdom Viridiplantae; phylum Streptophyta; class Magnoliopsida; order Poales; family Poaceae; genus Triticum; species Triticum aestivum. The sequence goes on along the minus strand of NC_057803.1, from coordinate 684,865,428 downwards.
ATTGTTGCTACGAGCAAGCCAGCTGTCTTCTCCCGCGCAAAAGCGGGTCATGAGTGTCGTGAGTGCTGCCATAGATTTCGGCTTTTCCTGTACAAGGTGCCGGGCAAGCCACTCGTCACGGATATTGTGCTTGAAGGCTGCTAGGGCCTCTGCGTCCGGACAGTCAACTATTTGATTTTTCTTTGTTAGGAACCGTGTCTAGAATTGCCTGGCCGATTCCTCTAGCTGCTGAATTACGTGGCTTAGGTCATCGACGTCTGGTGGTCGCACATAGGTGCCCTGGAAATTGTCGAGGAATGCAGCTTCTAGGTCCTCCCAACAACTGATTGATCCTGCTGGCAAACTGTTAAGCCAATGCCGAGTTGGTCCTTTAAGCTTGAGTGGGAGGTATTTGATGGCGTGGAGATCATCGCCACGGGCCATATGGATATGAAGGAGATAATCCTCGATCCATACCGCAGGATCTGTTGTGCCATCATATGATTCGATGTTTACGGGTTTGAAACCCTCGAGGATTTGATGATCCATTACTTCGTCTGTGAAGCATAGTGGGTGTGCGGCGCCTCTGTACTGGGCTATATCCCGACGTAGCTCCAATGAGCTTTGTCTACTCTGTTCGGCCCTACCAGATTTGTGTCTGGCGTGACGGTTACCGTCTCGAGTCGTGGGGCGCCCACGTGATCTGTAGATCGATCTTGTTTGCCTTGCCTTGTCCTCCAACATATCTCGCAGGTCTGGCGCATTTTCCCGTGCCTTGGTACGGGGTGCGGCCTGAGTGGAGGGCCAAGAGGCCTCTTTGTCGCGGCCACGAGGTGGCCGATCGGCCGTGTCAAGTTCTGGTGATGTAGGTTTAAGTGCTTCCTCCTCTAACCGGGGTAGCAACTTGTGCTTTGGGTTGCTCTTGGAGGGGCATTCGAGTTTATGCTCTTCGGCCGCAAGGACTTCAGTCCATCTGTCGACTAGCAAATCTTGATCAGCTCTAAGCTGTTGCTGTTTTTTCTTGAGGCTTCTTGCCGTGGCCATAAGCCTGCGTTGAAAACGCTCTTGCTCGACGGGATCCTCTGGCACGACGAATTCGTCATCGTCGAGGCTTGCCTCGTCTTCGGAGGGAGGCATACAATTACCGTCCTTGACCTCTCTGTCTGCCGCTCTCCCATGAGGGCTGGCTTCTCCATCCTCCTGTGCTGAATCTTGCTGGAGGTGGTTTTCTTTGGCACTCTCCGGAGTATTATTATCTCCCGTGCTGGAATCACCGTATTTCCTTTGGCGGGATTTTGAGCGGCGCTGCTCACGCCGGCGCTTAGGTTGTTTCTTGGAGGGGTCATCCTCCACTGTTCCATCGCCATCTCCTTCTTTTGGGGTGTCCACCATGTATATGTCATATGACGAGGTGGCTTTCCAGGGCCCAATAGGCGCTGGTTCTTCGTCGTCTCCTGCATCGGCGTCCATACCGTCGATGTCTTCGGAGTCAAAGTCGAGCATGTCGGTTAAATCGTCGACAGTGGCTACAAAGTGGGTGGTGGGTGGGCTTTGAATTTCTTCATCGTCCGTATCCCAACCTTGCTGACCGTAGTCCATCCAGGGCTCTCCTGATAAAGAGAGAGAGACTTTAGAGTTTTCAAAATATTGCCGAAAGGCGAGTGCTGAAAGATGTCCGCGGCAGTTGAGGGAGTCCTGGATTAGGGGGTGTCCGGATGGCCGGACTATACCTTTAGTCGGACTCCTGGACTGTGAAGATACAAGATTGAAGACTCCGTCCCATGTCCGGAGGGGACTTCCCTTGGCGTGGAAGGCAAGCTTAGCGATACGGATATGAAGATCTCCTACCATTGTAACCGACTTTGTGTAACCCTAACCCTCTCCGGTGTCTATATAAACCAGAGGGTTTTAGTCCGTAGGACAACATACACATCAACAATCATACCATAGGCTAGCTTCTAGGGTTTAGCCTCTCCGATCTCATGGTAGATCTACTCTTGTACTACCCATATCATCAATATTAATCAAGCAGGACGTAGGGTTTTACCTCCATCGAGAGGGCCCAAACCTGGGTAAAACTTCGTGTCCCTTGCCTCTTGTTACCATCCGGCCTAGACGCACAGTTCAGGACACCCTACCTGAGATCCGCCGGTTTTGACACCGACATTGGTGCTTTCATTGAGAGTTCCTTTGTGTCATTGCTGTCAGGCTCGATGGCTCCTACGATCATCAATAGCGATGCAGTCCAGGGTGAGACCTTCCTCCCCGGACAGATCTTCGTCTTCGGCGGCTTCGCACTGCGGGCCGATTCGCTCGGCCGTCTGGAGCAGATCGAAAGCTACGCCCCTGGCCGTCAGGTTAGATTTTGAAGTTTAAACTACACGGCTGACATCCGCGGGGACTTGATCCTCGACGGATTCGAGCCACTGCCGAGCGCGCCGCACTATCACGACGAGCATGATCTAGCTCTGCCGCCGAACAGTGCCCTGGAGGCCACCCGCATCGGCTACGACCCTCAATTCGGAGCCAACTGCGTCGATCGAGGATGGGCGGTTGGACGCCACCTCGGGGGCTGTGATCCCAACGGTGATTGAGCCGAACACTAGCCCCGTACTCTGCGAGACTCGTGACTCCAAGGAGCCGGACCCCTCTCCGGACTCCGAACCATCCGCGCCCCTACCGATCGAATCCGATTGGGCGCCGATTATGGAGTTTACTGCCGTGGACATCTTTCAGCACTCGCCTTTCGGCGACATTCTGAAGACACTGAAGTCTCTCTCTTTATCAGGAGAGCCCTGGCCGGACTACGGTCAGCAAGGTTGGAATTCGGACGATGAAGAAATTCAAAGCCCACCCACCACCCACGTTGTAGCCACTGTCGATGATTTAACCGACATGCTCGACTTCGACTCCGCAGACATCGACGGTATGGACGCTGATGAAGGAGACAATGAAGAACCAGCGCCCATTAGACCCTGGAACGCCACCTCGTCATATGACGTATACATGGTGGATGCACCAAAAGATGACGACGAGGAGCGGAAGGACGCACCGAAAGCTTGTTCCCTCGAAAAGCAGTCAAAGCGGCGACGCAAGTGCCGCCCCAAATCCCGCCTTGACAGAAATAGTGATCATACAGACCCAGCGCTGGAGCAGGGCGAACCGCCGCCGGACAACGGCAATCCGGATAATCAAACCGAACAAACAAATCCTATCAAGGCTAATGGTCCGGACGACATAACGCCGGACAGGCACCCGGAGCAGCAGACTGCCCGTAAAAGGCTTGTTGCCACCACGAGGAGTCTGAAAAAGCAGAAGCAAAGGCTCAAAGCCGCGCAAGACACACTCCAAATCAGATGGAGTAAAATACTCAACACCGCAACAAGGTACGGCGACAATCGCCCCTCCAAGAGCTACCCAAAGCGGAAGCTGCTACCCGAATTCGATGAGGAGGCCTCAGAACCCCCACAAACAAATATCAAAGCAGCCACCTAGTTGGATAGATGACCCCTCTACCAACACAGATTGTCATACAATGCCGCTCACAATACAATACGCGACCCATACAAGGGCTTGCACCCAAAGGACGGCGCAACAAGATCCATCTATGGACCACGCAAGCGCGCCCCAGCATACAATGCAACACAACAAACATCCGAACAACGCGGTACACCTAGCTACAGGGGTGCCGCACATCCCCTATGTTTCACCGACGAGGTGCTGGACCACGAATTTCCAGAAGGATTCAAGCCCGTAAACATAGAGGCATACGACAGAACAACAGACCCTGGGGTCTGGATTGAGGACTACATCCTTCATATCCATATGGCTCGAGGAGATGATCTCCACGCCATCAAGTACCTACCCCTCAAGCTCAAAGGGCCAGCTTGTCACTGGCTCAAAGGCCTACCCGAAAGCTCGATTGGAAGTTGGGAAGAGCTCAAAGACGCCTTTCGGGAAAATTTGCAAGGGACTTATGTCCAACCTCCGGATGCGGACGATTTGAGTCATATAACTCAACAGCCCGGAGAGTCAGCCCAAAAGCTTTGGAACAGGTTTCTTACTGAAAAGAACCAGATTGTCGACTGTCAGGACGCTGAAGCCCTGGCAGCTTTCAAGCATAGCGTCCGTGACGAATGGCTCGCCAGACACCTCGGCCAAAATAAGCCGAGAACGATGGCCGCACTGACAAACCTCATGACCCGCTTTTGCGCGGGTGAGGACAGCTGGCTAGCCAGATGCAGCACCAGCGACCCCAGCACATCTGAAGTTAGAGATGGAAATGGGAAATCACGGCGCAACAGCAATAACAAACGCCGGAATAAAGACGACAACACGAAGGGCACGGCAGTAAATGCCGGATTCAAAAGCTCTCGGCCAGGTCAAAAGCCGCCCCCTAAAGGCACCAGGGATGAATTGTCCAGCCTCAACAAAATTCTGGACCAAGTATGTCAGATTCATAGTACCCCTGGCAAACCTGCTAATCATACCCACAGAGAATGTTGGGTCTTCAAGCAGTCCGGCAAGCTCAACGCCGTACACAAGGGGGAGGATACACCAAGTGAAGACGAGGACGAGCCCCCCAAGCAAGACACGGGGGAACAAAAGAAATTTCCACCAGAAGTCAAAACGGTAAACATGTTACACGTAATCAAGGGAAAAAACAATGCGGCACTCCCAGGAAAATATACCCAAGTGCCTGTCACCACGAAGTCCTGCCACTGGTCATCTCAACCGATCACTTTCGACCATCGCGATTACTCAGCAAGTATCCGACACGCAGGATGGGCTGCCCTGGTATTAGACCCGGTAATTGGCGGATATCACTTCACAAGAGTCTTGATGGACGGCGGCAGTAGCCTAAACCTAATATATCAGGATACAATCCGCGGGATGGGGTTAGACCCAACACAAATTCGCCATAGCAATACTACCTTTAAAGGAGTAACGCCAGGCCCAGGGGCTCGTTGTACGGGCTCCCTCCTACTACAAGTTATATTCGGCTCCCCCGACAACTTCCGTCGCGAGCATTTAACTTTCCACATCGCTCCGTTTCAAAGTGGCTATCAAGCACTGCTCGGACGCGAAGCTTTCGCTCGCTTTAATGCAATGCCACACTACGCCTCCCTCACACTCAAGATGCCCGGTCCACGTGGCATCATTACAGTGCACGGAAATATCAAGCGATCTCTGCGCGCCGAAGAGAGTGAGGCTGCCTTGGCAGCCGCACACTAAAGGCGCCCGGACAAGCGAAAGCATCCAATAGGTCGTCAAGACCTCATATACAACTAATCAAGTCCGGCGCCGCTATTTATACAGAATAAATGGTCACACCCCCCATTTGTCAATACAAGGGGCTCAACGCGCGCAGACAAGTGGCAACTTCTTATCATCTTGAAATTTACATGGTTTCTTTAAAAACTATCTTTTTGCACGACGACTTTTTTACTTAACTTCCTCTCTTTTACAGACGATCATCATGCCACACCCGTCCAGGATACGGCGCAACGGAGACACAGGCGCAGACGTGCAGCAGGGACCCGCTCCAAGGATTCTTTTTAGATTAAGACCCTGCGTAAACCTTTTTTACTGTCTCTTGTTGACACATATCCACCATTGAGAAGGATGCTGGCGTCTTGGCATGTGGCCACGCCAGAACAATGCGCGTACCTGGACACAAGGGGCTTCTTACAAAGGCCACTATTTAGGCCCGGTTTATACCACAAAGACCGAATACCTTAGGGAGTGTTCGGCGTCGCGAGTTTGGCCCTATATGCATCAGCTCCGAATCATTGTCTTTGGTCAAATGTTGGGTTTGCCCGGCTCCTGTGTTTTGGTGCCTTACGTTCCGCCTTGCCGGCTAAGGTAGCACCAGGAGAACTACTGCGATTGTGCCCTGGTTCATCCGGACGAGCACCTCAGTAGAGAAAGCCGAAAACTGACTGTCATGATATAGCGTGAGACTGGTCAACCACTCGATGACCTGTGGGAATGTTAGAATTCCTCCGCCTTAACGAAGGGCCGTTTTCCGGCCAGGCATGTACGCACCCCGGAATCGGGATAGTGCGGTGCCACCAGGGGCTATCTAGTAGCCCCACTGTCAAACTCCTATGGCTAAGTGAAAGTGCTAAAGCATTATAGTCCGGTTGCCTCGCTCGCTCCGCTATCACCTCCTTAATAGGACCAAGACGTTGGGTTAAGTGTGAACGCGTGTTTTTGCGAGCACCTCCGCATTATATGCGTGGGGGTTGAAGCCAACGACTGCAATCTTTCAGGTTATACGCATGTATACATAAACGGCCGCCCAGGAGGCATCATATTACTTTCAGGCAAAAGTATAAAAATAGCCTTATAAAAATTCATAAAAGCATTTCGCTTACAATGAGATTACATATCACTCAAACATAATATTTTTTGAGCACTGGGTCTCTATCAAACGGGCACCCTCAAGAACTTCTTCAAAGTAGTGCTCAGCAGCCTTTCGACCTATAGCCGAATCCCGCGCTGCAACATTGGTAGCATCCATCTCCGCCCAGTATGCCTTAACACGGGCAAAGGCCATCCGTGCGCCCTCTATGCACGCCGACCTCCTCATCGCATCAATGCGCGGCACCACGTCAAGGACCTGCTGCACCAAGCCGAAATAGCTGCTCGGTTTTGACCTTTCCGGCCACAGCTGATCCACAACAGACCTCATGGAGAGTCCGGACAACCTATTTAGTTCGGCCCATTCGGCTAATTGGTCAGTCAATGAAAGTGGACGCTCGGGAGAATGGAATTGTCTCCAAAACAGCTGGTCTACTTCACGGTCCGTCTGACCCTGGAAGTACTTGGCCGCATCGGCAGCGCTTGCCGCCAAATCCATATACACATCCTCCGAACTCCACAGCCGATCCAGAGGGGCATACCGTGGATCTCCGAATTTCCTCCGCAACATAAAGGATTTCCCAGCTACAATATCCCCGGCTTCCCGCAGCTCCTCCTTCTTTGCCCTCATAGCAGAGCGGAGATCCTTTTTCGTCGCAGCAGCCTTCTCAAGGTCCGATGCCTTCGCTTGGTTTTCCTTTTCAAGAACCCGACAACGATCGGCGGCGGCTTTTAATTCTATAGCCATCTTGGCCATCTTGTCTCGGGTCTCGCCATGCGCGGCCTTCTCGGCTTGCAACTCTTCGGCCGCCTTCACAGCAGCCGCATTACCCAACCTCGCTTGTTCCTTGGCTCGGGCAAGTTCTGCCCGTAAGGCTTCAACAGTGGCAGCTCCATCTGCAGTCACAACATATTAAAGATACTGGCATCATGCTGCTCTTCCTATGTGACGTTTACCAGATAATGACACTTACCCTGTGCCTCGTCAAGCCTTTTGTTAACAAGCTCGATGTCGGCGTCTGCCGCATCCAACTGCCGTTCTAAATGGGCAAACTCGCTAGTCCGGCTAGCCACCGGAGCTTCCATCACCTGCACATAGAGGCAGTATGGTTATTACCTGGGAATATGATCCTCTGTTCGTCGTTGTTTCCGACGACAACCAGAGTCTCAGGGGCTACTATCTACACAGGGCACACCTAGCATGTGCAGGACTATCATACATTCTTTTACGTACCTCAAAGCCTGTCAGTAGACTCATAAAAGCTTCATGCAATCCGCTTTCGGCGGACGATATTCTCTCCATCACCGTGTTCATCAGCACACGGTGTTCATCTGAGATGGCCGCTCGCCCCACCAACTCCCTCAGAACATCCGATCGCACACCAGACGGTGCCGGACTCTTTTGTCTGCTCTCTTCGGGAGCCGGACACTGGGAGCTTCGGGGGTCAATGGGATTATCTTCTGGCCTCACCGGACTCGGAGAGGCCCTCCGCGACGACACTTCAGGGTCGCCCGCTTCTGGCGCGGAGGAGTCTGGAGGAGGCGTTTCACTCTCCATCATCTCTGGAAGAAGATCCCCCGAAGACGAGCTCATTTGAGAGGGGCTAAGGCCCGAACTGCAAAAATATATGCGGTGGTTATTTTCTCAGAAGAAAAAGATGGCATATCTGTACCATTAAAAGTATTTCGGGTCACTTACGACTCGCGGGAGAATTGATCCCCCCGCGGACTTTGTGCGGCAACGGCGCCCCCCGAGGTAGGACCCTCTGTGGGAGACTTCTTCTCCCGTTTGGAAGCTTCGGCTTCCGAATCCCCGGGTGCAGTCCTTTTCCTCTTCTGGTCACCTTCCTTCATGGAGACGCTCGCTCCCTCGGCTAGAGTGGGCAGCGTTGGGGGCCCGCGTCCGCCCGCATTATCCCCCACAGAGTCCTCCTTCAAGGGCTCCGGGCAAGGTGCGGTCTGGAGCATCTTTTCCAATACCGGATTTTCCAAACCCTCAGGGAGGGGGGCCGAACACCGAATCAACTTCGCCTTTGTTAGCCAGCCCTGGTCAAAAAGCGAACTTTCAGAAATAACTTCGTAACGAAGAGAGATGTTCGGCCGGAAGATGCCTTACCTCATCGGCAGCGCGGTTACTACTCAGGCCCATGTCCTCAGTGATCTCCGGACACTCCACTTGAGGTCCGAAGAATGACTTGTACATCTCCTCGTACGTCAGACCGAGGAAATTTTGAATGGCATGCGGTCCCTTGGGATTGAACTCCCACAGGCGAAGAGGCCGGCGTTCGCAAGGCTGGGCTTGACGAACCAGCATAACCTGTATTACCGCAACCAAACTGAAATCTCCATTGAAGAGATCTTGAATGCGACTTTGCAGTATAGGCACGTCATTGGTTGGCCCCCAGCTCAGTCCCCTGTTGATCCATGACATCAGTTGTGGTGGGGGGCCCGAGCAGAAAACAGGGGGAGCCGCCCACTTGGCACTTCTAGGAGCCGTGACGTAGAACCACTCTTGTTGCCACAATTCAGACACCTCTGGGATGGAACCTTTGGGCCACGGAGCTCCCGTCATCTTGCGTATTGAGGCACCTCCACACGCTGCATGTTGCCCCTCGATCATCTTCGGCTTCACTTCAAAGGTCTTGAGCCATAGGCCAAAGTGAGGGGTAACCCGGAGGAAGGCCTCGCACACGATAATAAATGTCGTGATATGAAGAAAGGAGTCTGGAGCTAGATCATGAAAGTCTAGCCCATAGTAAAACATCAAACCCCTTACGAAAGGATCCAGAGCGAGGCCTAGGCCTCGGAGGAAGTGGGAGACGAACACGACGTTTTCGTTAGGTTCGGGGGTGGGGACGGCCTGCCCTCGGGGAGGCAGCCGATGCAAAATCTCGGCGGTCAGATATCTGGCCTCCCTCAACCTTTTGATGTCTTCTTCCGTGACGGAGGAAGGCACCCATCAGCCTTGAAGGCTAGATCCGTACATGACTGAAGGTTCGAAGCACCTGACCTGAACTTCGGGCGTTTGAGCTTGAGGTGGGGGGAGGATTCGATTGAACACGGGAGGGAAAAATAAAGGCCTTGTCCCCTTTATAAAGAGGGTGAATATCAAGCGTCCTCTCCGTGTCCGTTTGGACTTGCCTATAATCTAGGAGTCCTAGAAGCGGTTGGGTTACCCACGCCCGTATTGATGAGAATCCCGGAATAAGGGGACACGATCTCTGCTTTAACAAGACGTGCCAAGGAAACCGCCTCGCATGACGCGCTGAGGTGGGATAATGTAACGACTCGGATAAAGGCTTGGTCGTGGTGTGTCACGCTACGGAATACGTCCGCAGATTAGATTTGTGTAAACATTATTCTCTCTATGGCAATATGTGGAAACTTATTTTGTAGAGCCGGACACTATCTTTGTGTTCAAAATCTTCTATGAAGTACTTGGAGGAGGAACCCGCCTTGCAATGCCGAAGACAATTTGCACACCGGACTCGTCGTCATTAAAGCCTGGTTCAGGGGCTACTGAGGGAGTCCTGGATTAGGGGGTGTCCGGATGGCCGGACTATACCTTCAGCCGGACTCCTGGACTGTGAAGATACAAGATTGAAGACTTCGTCCCGTGTCCAGAGGGGACTTTCCTTGGCGTGGAAGGCAAGCTTGGCGATATGGATATGAAGATCTCCTACCATTGTAACCGACTTTGTGTAACCCTAACCCTCTCCGGTGTCTATATAAACCGGAGGGTTTTAGTCCGTAGGACAACATACACATCAACAATCATACCATAGGCTAGCTTCTAGGGTTTAGCCTCTCCGATCTTGTGGCAGATCAACTCTTGTACTACCCATATCATCAATATTAATCAAGCAGGACGTAGGGTTTTACCTCCATCGAGAGGGCCCGAACCTGGGTAAAACTTCGTGTCCCTTGCCTCCTGCTACCATCTAGCCTAGACGCACAGTTCGGGACCCCCTACCCCAGATCCGCCGGTTTTGACACCGACAGCAGTAAACTCCATGATCGGCGCCCAATCGGATTCAATCGGCAGGGGTGCGGAGGGTTCGGAGTCCGGAGAGGAGTCCGGCTCCTTGGAGTCACGAATCTCACGGAGTGTGGGGCTGGTGTTCGGCTCGATCACCGTTGGGATCGCAGCCCCCGAGGTGGCGTCCAACCACCCATCCTCGATCGGCATAGTTGGCTCCGAATTAGGGGTCGGAGCTGATGCGGGTGCGGGCTCTAGGGCACTGTTCGGTGGCAGAGCTAGATCATGCTCGTCGTGACAGTGCGGCACGCTCGGCAGTGGCTCGAATCCGTCGAAGATCAAGTCCCCACGGATGTCAGCTGTGTAGTTTAAAACTCCAAATCTGACCTGACGGCCAGGGGCATAGCTTTCGATCTACTCCAGATGGCCAAGTGAATTGGCCCGCAGTGCGAAGCCGCCAAAGACGAAGATTTGTCCGGGGAGGAAGGTCTCACCCTGGACTGTATCGCTATTGATGATCGTTGGAGCCATCAAGCCTAATGGCGACGACACAGAGGAACTCTCAATGAAAGCACCAATGGTCGGTGTCAAAACTGGCAGATCTTGGTGGGGTCCGAACTGGCCTCTAGGGGATGGCGGGGCCGGCACAGTACCTAGTGGGCTCTTGATGGAGGTAAACCCTACGTCCAGCTTGATAACCTGATGATATGGGTGTGAAGAGAACTACCACCGAGATTCGGAGAGGAAACCTATAAGCGTAGCTTGGTAGATGTTGTCTGTTAAGGTCGTAGGACGGATCTCGACCCCTCCAGGTTGTAATACAGACGGACGGGAGGCAAGTGGTTAGAGTACACCCTGCGGGTTTAAATGATCTATTCGATAGCGTGTCGCGGTTAAAGGCTTCTGGTTGCCTATAAAGTCATAGACACGTGAAGAGTGATCTCTTAACTTCGCAAGATAACGTGAGTGCTAGGATGCATTCTTAGGGAGACGGGAGCGATCCATGTGTGTATGAATGGTGAATATGTGACCGTGCGCCCTAAGAGTTGCTTACAGTCGTAGTTCAGTTAGCACTGAGTCAAAGGCTTGCTGCAGTCAAACTCCCCCCCCCCTTGTTGATACCGATGCATATGTAGCTAGTTCTGATGTAAGTCTTGTTGAGTACCTTTGTACTCATGTTTGCCTATTTTATGTTTTGCAGAGAGACGTCAGTCTCGCTAGTAGTTCCATGTGGACTTCGACGTTTAGCTTGATACCTCAGCTACGATCTTGTGCCCTCGGCAGGATCTGGTAGATAGTCAGGCTTCTTAGCCTCTTTCATTTGTAGATGTCTGTACTCAGACATGTTAAGCTTCCGCATGTGCTTTGATTTGTATGCTATGATTGTTGGGTCATGAGACCCATGTTTGTAATATCTCGCTCCTCGGAGCCTAATGAATAAATACTTGAGTCGTAGAGTTATGTTGTGATGCCATGTTGTATTTACACATATCGAGCATATTGTGTGTATGATTGAAATGCTTGGTATGTGTGGGATCCGACAACCTAGTTGTTTATCCTTGGTAGCCTCTCTTATGGGGAAATGTAGTCTTGTGCTTCCATGAGCCATAGTAGTCCGCTACAGCCCAGTTCACCGGAGTCCTGCTAGCCCAGCACTACTGCTCAGGACACTTGACTGGCCGGCATGTGTTTCACTTCGTTCCTGTGTCTGTCCCTTCGGGGAAATGTCACACGGTGACATTCGGAGTCCTGTTAGCCCAGTGCTACAGCCCGGATTCACACGCTGCTGACCGACATGCTCGATGTGATTCATGTATGCCTGTCCCCATAGGTTGGTGCTGCTTTGGGTGAACGACTAGCCATGTCGGCCCGGGTTCTCTATCATATGGATTCTAGCGACACTATCATATACATGAGCCAAAAGGCACAAACGGTCCCAGGCCATGGTAAGGCTACACTCGTGGGAATACCGTGCGTGAGGCCACAAAGTGATATGAGGTGTTACCGGCTAGATCGATGTGACTTGGAATCGGGGTCCTGACAGCTTTGGTATCAGAGCCTGACTGCCTGTAGGATTACCAAGCCAAACTGGTCGAAGTTGAGTCTGGAACTGCTTTAGTTATATAAGGGAATTGATTGTGGAAGGGAACGTAAGGCTCTTTTTACTCCTTTACCTTATGCCTTCTGATTTGAGTCACCCTCTTCTCTTCTACAGGGGTTAAGAACTAGGCTTCTCTTCTATCTCTCAGGATGACGTGTTACTAAACCGTAGTTGCCTAGGATTGTTGAGTTCAAGCCCAGTTCAGTTCCTACTATCTTCTGTGTGTTGACAGTTGATCTCGGAACCTTGATATTGTGTTGTTGAGTGGTTATGCCACCATTTTGCATGATGTCTCAAATCTTTTTGAGCATTTAAAACCGTTATGCCGTCCGAGTCATCCCAGGTTTCTAAGTAGCCTGATGCATTTGCAAACCCCTTCCTCCTGTTCCTGATGTCCATTTGGCCAGATTAATCACACTACCGGTCAGTTGAGGTACTCTACTACCTCGACATATATGTTGGATCTATTATTATGACCCTAGGTGTTTTAGGGAGTCACCTAGTAATCTAGCCATGTTTTGTGTTCCGGTGTGATGATTCTGGCCACCATTCCCGAAAGCATCCCGCGATGCCATTTAGTAGTAGGTATTCTATTCCTGGGTTCTTGAACCCGAAATTCACCCTACTTACCTCATGTTGATAGTGTTGCTAGTTCCTTTAGGATATTAGTAACCTTTGCGATAGTCCTCGAGGTCCGTGGTATTTCCTTCTTCCAAATACTATGAACCACTTATGGAAGAAGTTTGTTGCATCAAAAGATCACAACCAGAGTGCTCTTGATAAGTTCTCCATTCTGCATTGTGAATCTGCCAGTCCTACCTTTCTGCATGGGTTGTCCGGAAGAAATGTTGAGCTTTGCTCGACATACTAATCTATGCATCCACAACTCAGGAAATTATATGTTCCTCGAGTTGTTCCTCTTCAATTGTATTCCGACCATCTTCTATCGGTTGATAGCCAAGAGTATGTGTGCATTTGTGTTCATCGATGCCTATTATTCTTGTGGTCCGTCAAGCCATTCTATTCTAGAATGACTAGGATAAACAAACTCCAGTACCTCATCCATATCTAGGATTGGGTCAAAGTAGTTGTATCCCGCAGATCAAAATGCCAATCCAGCTTTTGCTCTGTTCTAACTTGGAGTTCTACCCTATTCATGCCAAGAATATCATAGGAATTGCACCATCTCTTATGAAGTTTGATACAGTGATACTTCTCGCCATCATTATTCATTCCTCGGTTCCATGTTGTTGTAACCGGAATGCAGACAAGTGAATTGTGATGTGTGAAATCAATACTCCGAGCAACTCATTGCTTTGTAGTAAATGGACAATATTCTCATTCTTAGCGTGTTGGTTATTAAATCACCATCCTAGGACTGATGGTGCTACCTAGTCCTTATTTCTGCTGCACTCCTTGATCAATGAGTGAGGATTATTCCATTCCTCGCTTATCTGATCATATTGTCTTGCTCTGAAAAGCAAGATTGTTCTCCAGCTTAGTAACATATCGGTGGTTCGTGATTTTCCGGATATCTTCTTGGAAGTGTTACCAGGTTGTCACCTGACCGCTATGTTGAGTTCGTGATCAAGTTGGTTCTTGTAAACCACCCCTTCTCCAAGAATCTGTGTTGGATATCCCTGAGCTAGTTGGTTGAGCTAAACAACAACTTGGAGAGTTGGAAGATGGAAGCTTGTCTGACTTAGTTCATGTTAAGGGATATCCTGGTGTGTGTGTGTGTGTGTGTGTGTGTTGAAGATAGATGATATCTTCATCGACTGATCCCCGTGATCAGTTATTGAACCTATTGTCTTGTCCAAACCCTGATTTGAGTATGGGCTATCGTCAAGTCAAATCAGAACCAACGATGTTCGTAATGTTGTCTTACCCGTGGTTGATCCCTCGAGCATACACCATTACATCTTTTGGTCTGACCAATACTATCATCGTGTTCACATGATGGTGGAAGTCCAGTGATATGGAAATTCTGATGAGTTGTTGTTGAGCCCATCAGCAGCATTTTGTCTCCCCCATGATTCATGTTGAACATCAACCTAGTGTTGGAAACTTTGTAAGCAATGCCTTCGTGTTCCGTTCATGAAGCTTATGCTTGGATGGAAGAAGTGACTTCCTCGAATTCATGTGCATTTGGTGCAAGTTGCCGCCGTGAGTTCAAGAAAGATTGTTTTTATTTCCCTTGGAATCATCCCAAGTCAGTCATGCATACGTGCGAATGTATTCTATGGTTTGGTAGATTAATTACCTCCACTCCATATGTATTCCTAGCACACCAAGCCACTGATTGACTTGTTCAAGGCAAAGGAGTCTATGCTTGGGATCTAATCCATGGACTTGCGTAAGACTTCAAAATCCTTTATGATGGTTCCCCACCTGAACTCGATAGTGTTTTACTGTAAGACTACTACGTGGTCATGCTCGTCTTGGATAGCGTGTTCACAAGTTTGTAGCAGAACCGACTCATGTTTTGGAGCTTGCTATCGCAGTTCATTCCCCAAGAATCTTGCAATGTCATCTCGTCAAATTGTGTTGCGAACTCTCATTTTCCCTCTAGACTGGATGGGTCTGGAATATCCTAACACCAACCAGATCTGAATCTCAGGCAGATATGATGGTTGGAATGTACTCCAAAGAACTATATTGTTGGTCTCTCTGTAACCGGTAACGTGGATGTCGTGGCCAACACACCTAGTCGGAAGGCCTATTATTGTAGTATCCTGGTTGAAGAAGTTGGTCACCTCCCCATAAGGATCCTCGCAGGATCTGCCTCCGTAGTTATTCCTTATGGATTCTTGAGCTTCCAAAGTCCGACCTTTTACTTGATGTTCTAGATATCAAACCATATCTATGAATGGATTACGCTAGCACATCAAGGAGAACATTAGAAGTGGAGTGCTAAATGTCTCTCGGTCGATCATCCAGATTCTGTTCCCTTAGCCTCGCTAAGGGAAGATCTGAGAAGGTGTTATCTTCCTTTGTATCCGCATCATCCATCACTAGTCATCATGGTAGTGTGTCATGTTGCCAGGATCCTTGACACGGATGTTGGTAGAACCTTGATGAATATGGACATGCTCAAGTTCTTGAGAGCACGCGGAAGCAAAATCATCCCTTGCGTTGTCTTCAACAAGGTAGTCCACATCATCCATCCTAGTCCGAGTATGTCGTCTCTTCGAGCTATCTCAAATGATCAATTGTAAATTGCCTTAAGCTGGTATGAAGAGTTTCAATGATTTATGGATCAAAAGTAATTCTTTTTTACATTAAGGGAACAGTTCAATGAGTCACATTCTCCAAGGTGCCCTGTTATGGGTTCATGACAATTATCTCCTCGCAACTTTGAAACCTTGCACCACCTTACTCAAGTGTGAAATTACTACCTACCAACTTGAATCCTCATCGTATGATTTCCATCACCCTGATGTGAACTTTGTGTCTCAATTGGAGAGATGTTCCTATGTCTCACTCCATGAATTGATCCTGAGTTGTTTGATCTTCGAGAAGATCGATCCTTCTAGAGTTTTCCCTTCCCTCTCGTTGTCATGTTGGTTGGAGTTCTCAGAGCAAGACATCGAGACAAAGATGGTGATCGAATCAACGTTCTTATGAAGTGCAACTTGGATCGTGAAGATTGGGTTAAGTTTGCGTTCCCCTCCATCTTACCCTACGCTTGAATCTCGGGACTAGATTCTTGTTTAAGTGGGGGTGAGTTGTCACAGCCCTAGAATTGGTTGTAACTAGTTGCACAAGCACTCATGCATCATGTATATATTTATGAAAGTTGAATTGGGGAAAGTGGAAAGCCTCAGAAGTCTTTCATAAAAATGATCAACACTAAAAATTGTTTCAAATAAACCCAAGAAAATGTTCCTGTCAAGCTATAAAAATATTGTCAAGAGGTAAAACTGAGTCTCAGAAATATTTATTTTGGGCATTTGGAATTAATTCAATAACTATTTGAATTGGATTTATATTTATTATATGTATAAATATATGTTCAATAATTCTGAAAATTCTTGTGTGGCATTGTATAAGTCCACTTAGTTGACACAATTATTTTCATGAAGTTTAAAATTGATTTAATATTTTACTAAATCAGAAACAAATGTCAGAAAAATAGAAAACAGAAACAAATAAAAAAAGGAAGCAGGGACTTACCTGAGGCCCACTTACCTGGTGGCCCAGCAGTTTCGGCCCAGCTCACCTCCTCCTTCCTGTCGTCTTCCTCCCCAGGCCAGTAGGCAGAGCGCGTGGCCGCCGCGCGCCGGCACGCGCCCCGGCCACCTCCACCTGCCTGCCTGCGTCCCCATCGCCCTGGATCTCTTCCGAGCGCCAAGCGCCCCCTGCACCTCTCAGTCCTTCTCGAGCTCATTTCCCCCTCCTCTGCTCTCTCTCCATCTCACGGCCGAACGCCACCCTCGCCACCATCACCGACCACCGCGGCCACAGTCGTCCCCACGCCTCTCCGTGCTATCCCCATTGTCCGCCTCAACGCCGTGAAGCTTCCCCCTCAACAAGCGCAAGCCCGAACGCCCTTAAACGCCGACCATGCCGTATTCTTCAACCTCGGTCCCCCGAGATCGTCACCGCCGTTCCGCCTGCACCGGACCTCCCCCGAGCCTGCTGAGTACCCCGACGGCCTTGCCGTGAGCACCTAGTCGTTTCCCCTCTCCTCTCCTCCTCGTTTGCGTGCCGTAGCCGCACTAACCACCGGACCCGAGATCTCATCGCCGCCGTAGTTCCTCACCGCCGTGGCCAGGGCCACCCAACTTGCGCCTGAGCGCGTCACCGTGTTCGCTGCACTCCCAGGAGCCCACAGAACCCTTCGGTTTCCCCTCTAGTGCACCGTAGCGTCGACCCCTTCCACGTCCGAACTCCGGCCACCGCGGATGCGCTCGCCGTCGTCGATTCCGGCGATCACGCGGCCTCCTGTGCGGCTAGCTAGATGTGGACGTGCTCATGCTACCTTCTGGTGGCCTTCGCGCGTCCATACGCCGCCTATAGCGCAGCCCCGGCGAGCTTCCGCCGTAGATTTGGTCGCTGCCGGTGGGACTCCGGCGAGCCGACGTGGCCGCGTGATTAGCACTAATCACCGCCCCACGGGCCCACAGGTCAGTTTGACCTGGCCACGTCACCGTTGACCAGGCCCCACCTGTCATTGACACTGAACAACTTGTGTCACTGACTAGTGGACCCCACTGGTCAGGTTTGACCTAGACCGCTGCTGTTGACTTGCTGACATAGGCATGACGCAGTGCTGACGCAATAAGTCATTTCTAGATTAAAAATAATTCAGAAAATTCCAGAAAATTGCCTAAACTTCAAAAATTCATAGTAAGTCAACCGTAACTCCAAATGAAATAAATTATATATGAAAAATTATCAGAAAAATTCAAGGAATCCATCTGTACCATTTTCGTGCATGTTTGAACAATGTTTGTCCTCTGTTTTGGACAAAACAAATAAATGGCATTTAACTAATCATATATGGAGTTTGAATTTGAATCTTGTATTCAAACCAACTTCATTTAATTGTGTTGCTAGTTGCATTAGCTCAATCAACAACATATTGCCATGTCATTATCATGCATCATGCTGTGCATTGCATTGATTGTGTTCCTTCTCTGTTGCCGGTGGTTGTCCCCTCTCGGTAGACGTTGTACCGACGCTGTGATCGTTGACACTGATGAAGACCCAATGATATCTTCAGAAGTGCCAGGCAAGCAAAACCCCCGTGTTCATCCCGATACAATCCCACTCTCTTGCTCATGCTCTCTTTTACTGCATTAGGACAACAACGATTCAACTGTTACATGTTGCGGTAGTTGAACCCCTTTCCTCTGCATGACCTGTCATTGCCACAGTAAATAGATGAAACCCACTAGCATGAGTAGGAGTTGTTTGAGCCCTGATGTGCCTACTCATTCATGCTTATTTGTCATGCCTGCTACCGCTTAGAGTTGAGTCGGGTCTGATTCATCGGGGATGAATTGGAACAGTGATGAACATGTCCTACTGTGTGTGAGCTAAGTGTGTGAACATGATTTGGTAAAGGTAGCGGTGAGAGGCCATGTAGGAGTACATGGTGGGTTGTCTCATTGAAATCGTTCATAGGAACTGAGTTCTGTGTTTGTGATCCCTGACCAGCTACTACCACGCATTGGGCCCAAACCAATGGACCCTCTCGACTTATTAACTGCCCTTGTCCTCTGTCTAGGAGTTGCAACTAGTTTCTGGTGTTTGTAGGATATGTGTTGGCGGCCGTGCATAGCGCTGACCCTAGGGGTGGGCTATGATGCGGTAGATACACCGTGGCACGGTGTACCGGGCGCCCGTTTGGTGTCTCGGGAACCCTACACACATCGTTTGGGGCTGTGAGCGAAACTCCGGCCGGATTTCCTCGCGGATGGAACCCGAATAGGCGATAAACCTGGACTAGAGACTTGTGTGGTTAGTCAGGTCGTGGCCGACTCCCTTGCCAGGCTTCTTCTTGAAGGTTGCCGAGATACACGACGTGTACATGGTGGTAAGTGGCGAGAGCGTGTGTGAAGAAGTACACCCCTGCAGGGTTATAAATGATCTATTCGAATAGCCGTGTCCGCGGTAAAGGACTTCTGGGTTGCCTATAAGAGTTCATAGACAAGTGAAAGTGGATACTCTAAAAATCGCAAGATAACCGTGAGTCCTATGGATGGCGTTCTCGTAGGGAGACGGGAGCGGATCCATAGTGGTGTATTGAATGGTGAATATGTGGACTCGTGTGTGCCACCTCAAAAGAGTTGCTTGCAGTCGTAGTTCAGGTTAGCCACTGAGTCAAAGCTGGCTTGCTGCAGTTAAACTCCACCACCCCCACTTGTTGATATCGATGCATATGTAGTTAGTTCTGATGTAAGTCTTGCTGAGTACATTTGTACTCACGTTTGCTTAATTTATGTTTTGCAGAGAGACTTCAGTCTCGCTAGTAGTTCCGCGTGGACTTCGACGTTTAGCTTGATACCTCAGCTACGATCTTGTGCCCTCGGCAGGATCTGGTAGATAGTCAGGCTTCTTAGCCTTTTTCATTTGTAGATGTCTGTACTCAGACATGTTAAGCTTCCGCATGTGCTTGATTTGTATGCTATGATTGTTGGGTCATGAGACCCATGTTTGTAATATCTCGCTCCTCGGAGCCTAATGAATAAATACTTGAGTCGTAGAGTTATGTTGTGATGCCATGTTGTATTTACACATATCGAGCATATTGTGTGTATGATTGAAATGCTTGGTTGGGATCTAACCTAGTTGTTTATCCTTGGTAGCCTCTCTTATGGGGAAATGTAGTCTTGTGCTTCCATGAGCCATAGTAGTCCGCTACAGCCCGGTTCACTGGAGTCCTGCTAGCCCAGCACTACTGCTCAGAACACTTGACTGGCCGGCACGTGTTTCACTTCGTTCCTGTGTCTGTCCCTTCGGGGAAATGTCACGCGGTGACATTCGGAGTCCTGCTAGCCAGTGCTACAGCCCGGATTCACACGCTGCTGACCGACATGCTCGATGTGATTCATGTATGCCTGTCCCCATAGGTTGGTGCCGCTTTGGGTTCACGACTAGCCATGTCGGCCCGGGTTCTCTGTCATATGGATGCTAGCGACACTATCATATATGTGAGCCAAAAGGCGCAAACAGTCCTAGGCCATGGTAAGGCGACATCCGTGGGAATACCGTGCATGTGGCCGCAAAGTGATATGAGGTGTTACCGGCTAGATCGATGTGACTTGGAATCGAGGTCCTGACAATTGGGATGCGGATGACGAAGAAATTCACCGCCCACCCACCACCCACTTAGTAGCCACTGTCGACGATTTGACCGACATGCTCGACTTCGACTCCGAAGACATCGACGGTATGGACGACAATGTAGGAGACGAACAGGAACCACTGCCCACAGGGCACTGGACGTCCACTTCATCATATGATGTATACATGGTGGACACACCAAAAGAAAACGACGACGAGGAACGGAAGGACACAGCAAAGGGTTGTTCCCTCGAGAAGTAGTCAAAGTGGTAGCGTAAGCGCCGCTCCAAATCCCGCCTCGGCAGAAACAGCGGTCATATAGACCCAGCAATAGAGCAGGGCGAACCATCGCCCGACCAGGGCAACATGGAGAATCAAACCGAACAACCCGACCCCGTCGAAGATAACAGTCCGGACGACATCACACCGGACAGGCACCCAGAGCAACAAAATGCCCATCAAAGGCTGGTTGCCACTGCGAGGAGTCTAAAAAAGCAGAAGCAAAGGCTCAGGGCTGCACAAGACACACTCAGAATCAGATGGAGTGAAGTACTTAACACTGCAGCGAAGTACAGCGGTAATCGCCACACCAAGAGCTACCCGAAGCGAAAGCTGCTACCTGAATTCGATGAGGAGGCCCTAGATCCCCCGCAATCAAAAAACAAAACGGCCAGCCAGTCGGATAGACGACCTCGTGGCCAACATAGAACGGCAAATGACGCCGCACATAAGTCAGTACGTGATCCACGTGAGGACTCGCATCAAAAGTACGGCGCAACCAGATCCATCTACGGGCCACGCAAGCATGCTCCAGCGCGCAATGCAACACAACAAACATCCCAATACCACGGTACACCCGAATACAGGGGTGCCGCACACCCCCTATGTTTCACCGATGAGGTGATGGACCATGAATTTCTAGAGGGATTCAAACCCGTAAACATAGAGGCGTACGATGGAACAACAGACCCTGGGGTCTGGATTGAGGACTACATCCTCCATATCCATATGGCTCGAGGAGACAATCTCCACGCCATCAAGTACTTACCCCTCAAACTCAAAGGGCCAGCTCGGCACTGGCTTAAAAGCCTCCCCGAAAACTCCATTGGAAGCTGGGAAGAGCTCGAAGACGCCTTTTGGGCAAATTTTCAAGGGACATATGTCCAACCACCGGACGCAGACGATTTAAGTCATATAACTCAACAGCCCGGAGAGTCAGCCCGAAAACTTTGGAACAGGTTCCTCACTAAAAAGAACCAAATAGTCGACTGTCCGGACGCCGAAGCCTTAGCAGCTTTCAAGCACAGCGTTCGAGACGAATGGCTCGCCAGACACCTCGGCCAAGAAAAGCCGAGAACAATGGCAGCATTAACAAGCCTCATGACCCACTTTTGTGCGGGCGAGGACAGCTGGTTAGCCCGATGCAGCACCAGCGACCCAAGTACATCCGAAGTCAGGGATGGAAACGGGAAATCACGATGCAGCAAAAACAAGCGCCGGAATAAAGAAGACAGCCCGAAGAGCACATCGGTAAACACCGGATTCAAAAGCTGTCGGCCAGGTCAGCAAAAGTTGCCCCCCCTAAAGGCAACAGAGACGAACTGTCCAGCCTAAACAAGATTCTGGACCAAATATGTCAGATCCATAGCACCCCCGATAAACCTGCAAATCATACCCATAGAGAATGTTGGGTATTCAAGCAGTCCGGCAAGCTCAACGCTGAAAACAAGGGGCAGGATACACCAAGCGAAGACGAGGATGAGCCTCGCAAGCAAAGCACTGGGGAATAGAAGAAGTTCCCACCAGAAGTCAAAACAGTAAACGTATTACATGTGACAAAGGGGAAAAACAAAGCGGCACTCCTAGAGACACATGCCCCAGGGCCTATCACCGTGGAGTCCTGCCACTGGTCATTCCAACCGGTCACCTTCGACCGTCGAGATTACTCAGCAAGTATCTGGAGTGCAGGATGGGCTGCCCTGGTATTAGACCCAATAATTGACGGATACCACTTCACACGAGTCCTGATGGACGGTGGCAGCAGTCTAAACCTGATATATCAGGACACAATCCGCAAAATGGGGATAGACCCAACAAAAATTAGTCGTAGCAATACTACCCTTAAAGGAGTAACGCCAGGCCCAGAGGCCCATTGCACGGGCTCCGTGCTACTAGAGGTTACATTTGGCTTTCCCGATAACTTCCGTAGTGAAAATTTAACGTTCCACATTGCTCCGTTCCAAAGTGGATATCAAGCACTACTCGGACGCGAAGCTTTCGCTCGCTTTAACGCAATACCACATTACGCTTCCCTCATGCTTAAGATGCCCGGTCCACGTGGCATCATTACAGTAAATGGAAATGTTGAGCGCTCCTTGCGCGCGGAAGACCATGTGGCTGCATTGGCAGCCGCACACTAAACGGCCTCACCAACTAAAGCATCTGACAGGTCGTTAAGACCATGGACACGGTTGGACGAGTCTGGTACTTCTATATGTAATTGATACAGGTTTGATGGCTATACCCCTATCACAATACAAGGGGCTCAACGTGCGCGCACAAGCTACAATCAGGCTGAACTTTACTCATATTGTTTATTTAGTATAACTTACCTTTTGCACGACAACTTTTCAATTAAGTTCCTTCCTTTTTCAGATGACCATCGTGCTACACCCATCCAGAATATGGCACAACGGAGACACAGGCGCAGACGTGCAGCAGGGACCTGTTCCAAGGATTCTTTTTAGATTAAGACCCTCCGTAAATCTTTTTTATTGTCTCTTGTTGATACACATCCCTCATATTCTCGGTACAATTGAGAAGGATGCTGACGTATTGGCATGTGGCCACGTCAGAATATTGCACGTACCTGGACACCAGGGGCTTATTACAAAGGGCACTGTTTAGGCCAGGTTTACACCATAAAGACCGAATACCTTAGGGAGTGTTCGGCGTTGTGAGTTTGACCTTATATGCATCAGCTCCGCATCATGTCTTTGGTCAAATGTTGGGTTTGCCTGGCTCCTGTGTTTTGCTGCCTTACGTTCCGCTCTATCGGCTAAGGCGGCACCAGGAGAACTACTGCGATTGTGCCCTGGTTCATCCGGACGAGCACCTCAGTAGAGAAAGCCGAAAACTGGCTGTCATGATATAGCGTGAGACTGGTCAACCACTCGATAACCTATCGGAATCTTCGGGATTCCTCCGCCTTAACGAAGGGCCGTTTCTCGGCCAGGCATGTACGCACCCCGAATTCGGATGAGTGCGGAGCCACCAGGGGCTATATAGTAGCCCCACTGTCAAACTCCTCTGGCTAAGTGAAAGTGTTAAAGCATTATAGTCCGGTTGCCTAGTTCGCTGC
Organism: Triticum aestivum; assembly: GCF_018294505.1. NCBI lineage: Eukaryota > Viridiplantae > Streptophyta > Magnoliopsida > Poales > Poaceae > Triticum > Triticum aestivum. The sequence continues at coordinate 684,841,848 of NC_057803.1, read as the reverse complement.
ACTATCGCCTCCATAATGGACCAAGACGTTGGGTCAAGTGTGAACATGCGTCTTCTGCGAACACCCTCGCATTATATGCGTGGGGGCTGAAGCCGACGACTGCAATCTTTCAGGTTACATACATAAACGACCGCACAGGAGGCATCATAATACTTTCGGGCAAAACTATAAATACAGCCTTGATAAACTTAATAAAACATTGTTTTTACAATGGGAATACATGTCACTCAAACATAATATTCTTTGAGCACTGGGCCTCTATCGAACGAGCGCCTTCAAGAACTTCTTCAAAATAGTGCTCGGCAGCCACTCGGCCTATGGCCGAACCCTGCGCCGCAAAAGTGGTGGCATCCATCTCCGCCTAGTATGTTTTGACATGGGCAAGGGCCATCCGCAAGCCTTCTATGCACGCCGACCTCTTCATCGCATTAATGCGCGGCACCACACCAAGGAACTGCTGCACCAAACTAAAATAGATGTTCGGCTTTGGCCTTTCCGGCCACAGATGATCCACAACAGACCTCATGGCGAGTCCGGACAATCTATTCAGCTCGGCCCATTTGGCAAGCCGATCAGTCAATGGAAGAGGACGCTTTGGAACATTAAATTGTGACCAGAATAGCTTGTCCACTTCACGATCTGTTTGATCTTGGAAGTATTCGGCCGCATCGACAGCACTCGCCGCCAAGTCCAGATATGCGTCCGCCGAACTCCACAGCCGGTCTAGAGGGGCATACCGAGGATCTCCAAACTTCCTCCGCAACATAAAGGGTTTCCCAGCCGCGACATCCCCGGCTTGACGCAGCTCCTCCTTTTTCGCTCTCATCGCAGAGCGGGTGTCTTTGGTCGCCATCGTGGCCTTCTCTAGGTCCATCGCCTTCGCCCGATTTTCTTCTTCAAGAAGCTGGCAATGGTCGGCAGTATCTTTTAACTTTACAGCCATCTTGGCCATTTCCTCTTTGCTCTCGCAGTGTGCGGCCTGTTCGGCCCTTAACTCTTTGGTCGCTTGCAAAGCAGCCGCATTGCTACTCCTTGCTTGCTCCTTGGCTCGGGCAAGCTCTGCCCGAAGGGTCTCCACGGTGGCCGCTCCATCTGTAGTCACAACATATTAAAGATACTGGCATCATGCTGCTCTTATTATGTGACGACCACCAGAAAGGCCACTCACCCTGTGCCTCGTCAAGCCGCTCGTTGACAAGCACGATGTCAGCATCTGCCGCATCCAGCTGCCACTTTAGTTGGCATACCCATCAGTCCGGCTAGCCACCGGAGCCTCCATCACCAGCACATAAAGGCAGTTTGGTTATTACCTAGGACTATGATCCTCTGTTTGCCGCCGTTTTCGACGACAACTAGAGTCTCAGGGGCTACTATCTACACAGGGCACATCTAAAAATGTGCGGCACTTTCACAAATATACATCATTTCATGTACCTCAAAACCCGTCAGTAGACTCATAAAGGTTTCATGCAGCCCGCTTTCGGCGGACGAAATCCTTTCAATCGCCGTACCCATCAATGTGCGGTGCTCTTATAAGATAACCGCCTTCTCCAGCAGATCCCTCCGTACATCTGACCGCGCACCAGACGGTGCCGGACTCTTTTGATTGCTCTAATTGAGAGCCAGATACTGAGGACTTCAGGTGGCCACCGGATTACCTTCTGGCCTTGTCGGATCAGGAGAAGCCCTCCGCGACGACACCTCAGGGTCGCCCGCTTCGTAAGGTGGTGTGGCAGGGGGAGGCGTTTCGCTCTCCATCATCTCCGGAAGAAGATCCCCCGAAGACAAGCTCAACTGAGAAGGGCTAAGATCCGAACTGCAAGATAAATACTTTGGTTATTTTCCTCAGAAGTAAGGTAGGATATCTTCACCATTAAATACCTTTTGATTACTTACAGCTCGTTAGAGGGCTGATCCCCGCGCGGACATTGTGCGGCAAGAACACCCTCCGAGGCAGGACTCTCTGGCGGAGATTCCTTCTCCCATTTGGAAACCTTGATTTCTGGATCTTCGGAGGTAGTCCTCTTCCTTCCCCGAGGAGAGAGAGTGTCAGATTCTCCCCCTCGGTTATCCTCCCACGTGGAGGCGCTCATTCCTTTGGTTGGAATAGGTAGCGATGGAGGCCTGCTTTCGCCCTCTTTATTCCCCCCTTCATCTTCCTTTGAGGGCACCGAACAAGGTGATGGCTCGAGCATCTTTTCCAGCACCGGATTGTCCAAGCCTTCAGGAAGGGGGGCCGAACACCGGATCATCTTCGCCGTTGTTATCCAGTCCTGGTCAAAGAGCGATTCTTCAGGATGATGTCATGATAAATAAAAGGACAATGTGTTCGGCCATGGGATTACTTACTTGGGCAGCGGTGCGGTTGCTGCTTAGGCCCACGTCCTCGGTAGTGTCCGGACACTCTATTTGGGGTCCGAAGAACGATTTGTACATCTCCTCGTGCGTCATGCCGAGGAAATTCTGAATAGTGCGCGGTCCTTCTGGGTTGAATTCCCACATGCGGAGGGGCCGGCGTTTGCAAGGCTGGACTCGACGAACCAGCATGACTTGCATTACCATAACCAGACTGAAATCTCCCTCGAAGAGATCTCAGATACGGCTTTGCAGTATTGGCACGTCCTTGGTTGGACCCCAGCTCAGTCCCCTGCTGATCCATGACATCAGTTGTGGTCGAGGGCCCGAGCGAAAGGTGGGGGAAGCTACCCACTCGCACTTCGGGGAGCTGTGATGTAAAACCACTCCCGTTGCCACAATCCAGACACCTCTGGAAAGGAACCCTTTGGCCATGGAGCATCAGCAATTTGCTTATTAAAGCACCTCTGCACGCTGCGTACTATCCCTCGACCATCTTCGGCTTCACATCGAAGGTCTTGAGCCACAAGCTGAAGTGAGGGTAATGCGGAGGAAGGCCTCACAGACGACAATAAATGACGAGATGTGAAGAAGGGAGTCCGGGGCCAGATCGTGAAAATCCAGCCCGTAATAGAACATAAGACCCCTGACAAAGGTATCCAGAGCGAGGCCTAGTCCTCGGAGGAAGTGGGCGACGAACACAACGCTCTCGTTGGGTTCGGGAGTAGGGACGACCTGCCCTCGGGCGGGAAGCCTATGCGAAATTTCGGCGGTCAGATACCTGGCCTCCCTCAACTTCTTCACGTCCTCCTCCGTGACGGAGGAAGGCATCCACCGGCCTTGAAGGCTGGATCCGGACATGATCGAAGGTTTGAAGTACCTGACCTAGGCTTTGGGAGTTAGAACTTGAGGCAGGGGAAGGATTCGATTGAGCACGGGAGGGAAAAAAGTAAAAGCCTTGTCCCTTTATAAAGAGGGTGAATATCAAGCGTCCTCCTCGTGGCCGTTTGGGACTTGCCTAAGATCTAGGAGTCCTAGGCACGGTTGGGTTACCCACGTCCGTATTGATGAGAATCCCGTAATAAGGGGAACATGATCTCTGCTTTGACAAGACATGTCAAGAAACCGCCTCGCGTTATGAGCGGGGCTGGTTAAAGAAAAACGGTTCAAATAATTACCGGGCCATGGCGTGATGTCATGCTGCCAAAACGTGTCAGCATATTAGATTTTTGGAAATATTATTCTCTCTACGGTGGTATGTGGAACTTATTTTGCAGGGTCGGACACTATCCTTGTATTCAAATTCTTCCGTGGTGTATTCGGAGGAGGAACCCGCCTTGCAATGCCGAAGACAACACTGCGCGCCGAACTCATCGTCATTGAAGCCTGGTTCAGGGGCTACTGAGGGAGTCCTGGATTAGGGGGTCTCCGGACAGCCGGACTATATCCTTTGGCTGGACTGTTGGACTATGAAGATACGAGATTGAAGACTTCGTCCCATGTCTGGATGGGACTCTACTTGGCGTGGAAGGCAAGCTAGGCAATACGAATATGTATATCTCCTCCTTTGTAACCGACCTTGTGTAACCCTAGCCCCCTCCGGTGTCTATATAAACCGGAGGGTTTTAGTCCATAGGACAACATACAATCATACCATAGGCTAGCTTTTAGGGTTTAGCCTCTCCGATCTCGTGGTAGATCAACTCTTGTAATACCCATATTATCAAGTATAATCAAGCAGGATGTAGGGTTTTACCTCCATCAAGAGGGCCCGAACCTGGGTAAAACATCGTGTCCCCTGCCTCCTATTAGCATCCGCCTTAGACGCATAGTTCGGGACCCCCTACCCGAGATCCACCGGTTGTGACACCTGCAGGCACCTTGAAGGCCGCGACCCGAGTCCACCTAGTAAATGAGCCGCGCCCCTGCGTTTTACTCCCTTTTATGGGGAAGGCGTGGGCCGCCTCTTTACCATTTACCACGATGTGACGCATGAGAGCAGCAACCGCCCCACGCATGACCCCCACGCCACGCATGACCCCCACATCGCGCATTCAACGCGGGTCATGGGGAAGTGCAACTGGTGAGGGGGCTACTGTGATACAACTCGGCCCCGCATGTGATACGTCTCCATCATATCTACTTTTCCAAACACTTTTGCCCTTGTTTTGGACTCTAACTTGCATGATTTGAATGGGCCTAACCCAGACTTACGCTGTTTTCAGCAGAATTGCCATGGTGTTATTTTTGTGCAGAAATAAAAGTTCTTGGAATGACCTGAAAATCAACAGAGAATATTTTTGGAATATATAAAAAATACTGGTGAAAGAATCAAGACCAGGGGGCCCACACCCTGTCCACGAGGGTGGGGGTGCGCCTACCCCCTGGGCGCCCCCTGCCTCATGGGCCCCCTGGTGCTCCATCGACCTCAACTCCAACTCTATATATTCACGTTTGGCGAGAAAAAAATAAAAGAGAAGGATTCATCGCGTTTTACGATACGGAACCGCCGCCAAGCCCTAATCTCTCTTGGGAGGGATGATCTGGAGTCGGTTCGGGGCTCCGGAGAGGGGAATCCGTCGCCATCATCATCATCAACCTTCCTCCATCACCAATTTCATGATGTTCACCGCCGTGCATGAGTAATTCCATCATAGGCTTGCTAGACGGTGACGGGTTGGATGAGATTTATCATGTAATCGAGTTAGTTTTGTTAGGGTTTGATCCCTAGTATCCATTATGTTCTGAGATTGATGTTGCTATGACTTTGTTATGCTTAATGCTTGTCACTAGGGCCCGAGTGCCATGATTTCAGATCTGAACCTATTATGTTTTCATGAATATATGCGAGTTCTTGATCCTATCTTGCAAGTCTATAGTCACCTATTATGTGTTATGATCCGTTAACCCCAAAGTGACAATAATCGGGATACTTACCGGTGATGATCGTAGTTTTAGGAGTTCATGTATTCACTAAGTGTTAATGCTTTGGTCCGGTACTCTATTAAAAGGAGGCCTTAATATCCCTTAGTTTCCAATAGGACCCCGCTGCCACTGGAGGTAGGACAAAAGATGTCATGCAAGTTCTTTTCCATAAGCACGTATGACTATATTCGGAATACATGCCTACATTACATTGATGAACTGGAGCTAGTTCTGTGTCACCCTATGTTATAGCTGTTGCATGAGGAATCGCATCCGACATAATCATCCATCACCGATCCAATGCCTACGAGCTCTTCACATATTGATCTTTGCTTAGTTACTTTTCCGTTGCCACTGTTACAATCACTACAAAATCAATACTATTACTTTTGCCACCATTACCACTACTATCATATTACTTTGCTACTAAATACTTTGTTGCAGATATTAAGTCTTTCAGGTGCAGTTGAATTGACAACTCAACTGTTAATACTTGAGAATATTCTTTGGCTCCCCTTGTGTCGAATCAATAAATTTGGGTTGAATACACTACCCTCGAAAACTGTTGCGATCCCCTATACTTGTGGGTTATCAGCATGCCCGCACACCGTTTTGGGCCTAGCCCAACAACGCGTCGCGCTTATGTATGGCCCAGGCCCGGGGGCTCCTGTCGGTGAACAAAAGGAGGGGTCCTATTTTGTACCCCTTTACTTGTGCGCGGGCAGTTGAAGCCCCGCCTGCGGCCACGCCTAGCGGGGCAGAGGAAGGAAGCAAAGCCACAAGACAACAGAGCAATGCCAAGCCAGAAACACGAAGAATAGAGGGGCGAGGTGAACTCCCATGACAAGGCCCTTGCCGGGGCGGCCTCCACAGCCCCGGCAACAACCTTGCCGGGGCAACTTGCCCAACACCAGCAGAGCCGCCACCTTTGAGCCCAAGAGTTCCAGCACCATCAACCACTTTGGAACCAAGGCTCGGAGGCACCTCCATGGTGGCATGCAGATCTTTGTGGAGACCAGAAGAACGCAAGACTAGATGATAACCAGAAGACGACGATCCTAGGCAAGATCCTTGCCAAGGATACCCACGAGACCACCGGCAAGACCCTTGCCGGGGACGACCACGATGCCATGGCAAGACCCTTGCCGGGGCCCCGGCAAGACTCTTGCCGAAGACATCTGCGGGGCCGCGGCCAGGCCCACATCTACCAAGACTCCACCACCGCTCCCATGCAGCTGCCAGCCCACCAGCTAGGCGAGCACCTGCGTGGCGACACGCGGCCTCTAAGCCAACTCGGCAAGCACCTGTGTGGTGGCATGCAGATCTTCGTGAAGACTCTACCACTGCACCAGCTCAGCAGCCAGCCAGCATGGCGCTACATGCCTCATCAGTTCGGACGCACGTCGAAGCCAGGCAAGGCGGCGACAGCTGGGACGAGCTTCCGTGTCGTCCCCGATAAAGCAAGAGGGGCACGTCGGCAATGCATTAAATGTGTTTGTCCTACGGTGCCAGCAGATAGACTCGACTACTGTATAGCTTTCCACCTCCTATGTGCCACTGTGGCAGCCCCTTTGACTATAAAAGGAGGCCCATGGCGTATTGAGAGAGGATTCAGGATTTTTTGGACCCTGCACGCCTTGTAGCTAGTCCAAGACCACCAGATAAAACACAAAGCAACAGGAGTAGGGCATTACGCATCCCTTGCGGTCCGAACCTGGAAAATCCCCCTGCGTTGATCTCTCAATCCCGCTCTTTCCACAGCCCCGCGTCAGCCAACCACAGCAAAAGGGATTCCTCGTGATCCCATAGATGTCGTTTCCCCCGACAGTTGCACATGCATGAAAAAATCCATATTGTGATCTCCCACGCGCAACCACTCCACTTGTACCACTAGCGGGCCATGACTTCCTCTTTGTGCAAGAAAATGTTTAGTTGCCTCGACAATTCTCTGTCCCTTGGAGACACAACACAGTACATAAAGTTGGCACACTCCCACTCAAACTCTCTTCTCGCCTTTTTAATCCTCCTCCCAACATCACCAAATATAAGTGTTTTCCAGTCAGTTAAGTGAACTTGTGTATCAAGGAAAGCATCATTCAATCCAACGATTCTGTCACACCCGCAACCAACTTTTCATCCTTGTAACACATCATCATCATTATATGGTTCCTCTCATTGACAAGCTTACTCATGCATGAACCTCCTAGGAACATTATCGCCATGCTACTCTAATAGCCGAGAAAATTTGGCCATTAACATGAAGAATCCGACCTCCCAAATGGCATATCTTTATCAATTGTTGCCGAGAAATTCATAAACTCCAGAACTACTAGAAAACAATCTAACCGAACCTTGACATTAGCTATGCCCTCTTGCCTATTCCATGTGAAGTGAATGCAATAGTAGCCAACATCATGAAAGTTAGAAAAATCAACAACCTCTCTGAAACCCCCATTTGCCAATATGATCTCTCACTACTACCAAAATACTTTGAATTAGCCAGGATCTCATTAAAATCACCCCCACATAACCATGGTAGGTCGCTCTTGTCCTCTGGGCCATTTCAACAGACCCCAACTTAGGGAACACTCACTCCGAGCCTTGGCATAAAAGATAGTAAAATGTCAGGTCTTCATATCAACCTCAACATATTGTATATTAGGATCAATATGATGATCTTAGACATTATTAATGGTTACATCAACCTCCTTTCACCAAAACAAAGCTAAATCACCACTTAAGCCTTCACTTCTTATGGACATACAACTAGCAAATCCTAACCTCGTGATAGGTTGGAAACTCTCTTCCCCTCAACCTTCGTCACACACACACACAAAACCAACGTGAAAGCTCACGAACTATCTTCAATTTTCCTAGCCCACAACAGTTCCATGCTAAGCAACTCATTAGTGTTGATGGGGCTACCCCGCGACCATCGCCAAATCCATATCTACATTCTCTATATATTCCCTCTTCTTCTTTGAGTCCCTACTACATTGATTCAAGTATCTTTAGGACTCCCCTTCTTTCTTCCTCTTTTTGTTAAAAGTTTCCTAATCAGCCAACATCAAAACATTACTTGCTCCAGCTTGACCATGCCCATTCTTCCCTTCCATATTCACTGGCTGGTACACGTCACTTTTTCCTTGTCCTCGGCCTGGCCCCCTGTACCCCTGAAAGCCATGACCATTCGTTTCTTGGTTGGTCGCTTCTCAATCTTTTGCTAGCCTTCATTTTGCACTAAGTATGATCACTACTTGTGCATCCAAAATTCTTTAAACCAGTTTTGCCACATGAATCCACTATACCTACCTATATGCGGTATTCTTTTGCCATTCTAAGCAAATTTGTATGTGCCATCTCTAATATTCAAAACTAGCTAAGCTACCCGCGCATTTGGGCGGCTAGATTTTTTATATATTTATAAATATTGTTTTAGATCTGAGATAATCTGTAGTATGCTTAACTTCATAAAATTATGAATGATTTTACTATAAAATAATCATCCATGCTAGATAAAAAATAATGATATTTATGTTTATATTGGTAGAACAATGGATGATGTTATAAATGTTTGATGACACATATTATTCTTAATTTACATTTTTGTGATTCATCCAAATTGGGAGTTCTAAACTGAGGATGAAAACCTCACTGTTATATCTTCTAGAGAGAATGTTCAACAATTTATAAGATATGAGCATTTTTGTTCTCCTTCGTCTGCCTCAATATATCATTAGCAATATTGCACTTACATTAATGCAATATCTTGGATCTAGCTAATTTATCGCACTCATCCTAGTCTAATTCATGTTATGTCATGCCTATTTGGGATAGCGCATTCATTGTTATACATATTCTCACCAAAATATGCTAAGTCGTTCTCTCCAGAATACTCTTGGCCTACCTTGTATATTTTTATATTGTGACAACATTGCTTGTTCAAGTTGCATTCTTTAATACAACTAAAATAGCTTTCTAAATATTCTACATGATATGTGCTCCAACCTCTATTTTTTGGTGGGATTCGGAAACTTTATTGGTGCTTCCACATAACCATGTTCCTTTGCTTGCACACATTTCATATTGACATTTATTTGTTGATGCTTCCTCTTGGATCAATATCTTGCATGCCCTCTGTGATATTTGTATCTAGGCACGTACTCTTTGGCCATTCCAAATTTACCAAATCCCATTCATTTTCAGTAACCATGAATCGGATCTACCATTAATTTACATTCTGATTGTGTACATGTCAGTATGTGGTTTACTAATCCAATTGGTAAGGGCTGATTGCAATAGCTTTTAGTAGCATTTTTTGCTTTCTAATTAGAACATGTAGGGTGGTTCATATAGGCATTGGACTCTAGTACTCCCTCCATAAAGAAATATAAGAGCGTTTAGATCACTAAAATAGTGATCTAAATGCTCTTATATTTATTTACGTAGGGAGTACATGCCTATGCATGTGTTGCCTCGTATGACCTTAATCACAAAAAAAAAGCAAGTAGTGTTGGCTCAAATGTGTTGGACTCGGTTAGATTAGGCTATTTGGGGATTTTTTTTTCCAATGTTGTTTGGCCTACACGTACTTTTCTTCCAAAAGCCTTCTTTTAAGTTTATATATTTTCTGTGTATGATCTAGTTCTATGTGCGGTGTCGAAACTGGACTCAGCTTGTACATGAACCTGTTTCATTATTGTTTCAGACAGAACTTTATGTAGGATTTCTTTAGAGGTAGTTTACTTTTTTCTCTCTCTATTTTTTAAAGGACGTGTCTATGATGACTCTGTACGTGACTTTTATTTCAAGCAGGCCTTCACATATTTTCCATTTTCAGTAATGTGTACTATCGTATGCATGTTGGACTGCCCATTGACACACATAAAAAATACTCCCAGAGACCTGTCGATAATAGGATCTGTAAGCTCTTTATATTTTACGTAACATTTTCATCTTTTAATCTCAACCGTTATAATTAGAATCAACGGAATATGTTTTTTCTTATGTGGAAATTTTTCATACCATCCAATGTAGTTCTATTATTTATCCATTCACTAAGTGTATCTAATATTACAACCGAATTCATATATAATATTCATAAATTTTACACTGATTTACTATAGCATTTTATATATGTTTCTAATAGAATTTTAAAAATAAAAATGCTAGTTTTTCTAACAGTATCATATATAGTACTCCTCCTGATCCAAAATAAGTGTCGTGGTTTTAACTCAAATTTGATCTAAAACCATGACACTTATTTTGGATCGAAATGAGGGATAAAAAACAAAGTAGTAATATTTATTCATCCGGTAAACGTTCTTTATAGATTGGACAGATCTATGTGTTTCACGCTTCTAATCTTTTACCACCTCTCACTTGTTCTTTCGACCCTAAGAATGACCCACTACTACTTTCCCATGAGCTTTTCTGATTACCTGAAGTGTGAAACTGGGCCAAAATGTGGCAGGTTCCTTCGAAACAGAAAAAGGTAGCCGGTTCCTTACGTTGCCTCTAGATGGCTTTACGTAACGTCTAGAGGGCTATGCAAGTTTCTTTTTCCTCATAACAGAATTCAAATCGAATTTGATGTGTTGTCCGTGTACTTCACACATATAACAAACATGATTTTGGCTTTCCAATCTTTGAGTTTTCCTTCTCCTATACGTGATTCTTTTTTTTTGCACTGTTTACATCATAGGTAGTTGTACGTGACAGGTTTAATATGTGTCAAATAGTGCATGTCTAGAATATTTGTATGTAACGTAATATCGTTAAATCTGAGCCGTAAATATTATTAATCAACAATGTATATTATTTTAGCTTATGTGGAAGAATGTGGTGTCTAATTTGACTTATGTCTTAATTATATAATAGATAAATTTCTCTTTTGTGTGCTCGTACCGCTCGCAAGGCGGCGAGGGGTGGCTAATATTTTCCATGCTAGATGTGTTATTCTCACGATGAGTGTTTATTCACTTGTCATTGCATGAGAGTAAAGCAAAGGTATTAGGGATGCCCGTCCCGAAATGAAAAATGAATGTACTTTATGTTGTCAAATAATAAATTGCTTCAAAAGTGCTGGTATGGAAGGCACCCATGAATACGGTTAGCCATGGAAAGTGAAACTATGGTGGAAAAAGAAATAAAGCTTAATTTCTGTTTGGGAACCACCTATGATATATTAGCATGGAAAGTGTTGGGAACACTAAGTCGTTTTCGTTGGTTGGAAAAGTATGCCTCTCAAAATGTTTTTATCTCTAAATTTTCACTTTGAGCTCTCGCACCTCTACAAATCCCTACTTCCCTCCACGAAGGGCCTTTCTTTTTACTTTATGCAATTTTTATTTTTGAATTTGAGTCTCCATCTTCTCTTATAAAGCACCAACTAGAGGGCACTACGATCGTACTTGAGCATTGGGTGTAGCTAATATGCGAGTGTGTTTCATGAATCGATCAATGATTGAGCATGATGGGCTAGGGATAACTTATTTTAGCGTTGATGTTTTGAAAGACTTGGTAGCTTGTTGATATGCTTGCGTATTTAAGTTATCATGTCAAAACTAGACTATTGCTTTGAGCAATATAAAAGTCCAAATGTCCATGCTATAAAGAAAAGAATATGAGATGACATGTTAGGCAGCATTCCACATCAAAAATTCTGTTTTTATTATTTACCTACTCGAGGACGAGCAGGAATTAAGCATGGTGATGCTGATACGTCTCCAACGTATCTATAATTTTTGGTTGTTCCCTCTTGTTATATTATCATTCTTGAATGTTTTATAATCATTTTATAGTCTCAACTTTGTACTAACTTTAGTACAAAGTTGAGTCATCTATTTTGGAACGGAGGGAGTACATCGCAAGTAATCAATATCAAACGAAGTCCAAATGCAGCGAAACGTTTTGTGGATTTTTTGGACCAGAAGACACCCAATGGGCCGGAGAAGCGCCTGGGGGTGCTCCGAGGGGAGCACAACCCACCAGGGCACGCCTGGGGGCCCAGGCGCGCCCTGGTGGGTTGTGCCCACCTCGAGTGCCCCCAGACCGCCTCTTTACTCTATAAATACCCCAATATTCCAAAAACCCTAGGGGAGCCGATGAAAATCAATTCCAGCCGTCGTAGAGTCCAGAACCACCTGATCCAATCTAGACACCATCACGGAGGGGTTCACCACCTCCATTGGTACCTCTCTGATGATGCGTGAGTAGTTCTTTGTAGACCATCGGGTCCGTAGTTAGTAGCTAGATGGCTTCCTCTCTCTCTTTTTTGATTATCAATACAATGGTCTCTTGGAGATCCATATGATGTAACTCTTTTTGTGGTGTGTTTCTTGGGATCGGATGAACTTTGAGTTTATGATCAGATCTATCTTTTTATCCATGAAAGCTATTTGAGTTTATTTGATCTCTTATATGCATGATTGCTTATAGCCTCATATTTCTTCTCCGATATTTGGGTTTTGTTTGGCCAACTTGATTTATTTATCTTGCAATGGGAAGAGGTGCCTTGTAGTGGGTTCGATCTTATGGTGCTTGATCCCAATGACAGAAGGGGAACCGACACATATGTATCATTGCTACTAAGGATAAAACGATGGGGTCTATTTCTACATAAATAGATCTTGTCTACATCATGTCATCGTTCTTATTGCATTACTCCGTTTCTTCATGAACTTTATACACTAGATGCATGCTGGATAGCGGTCGATGTGTGGAGTAATATTAGTAGATGCAGGCAGGAGTCGGTCTACTAATCTTGGACGTGGTGCCTATATAATGATCACTGCCTGGATATCGTCATGATTATTTGAAGTTCTATCAATTGCCCAACAATAATTTTTTTACCCACCGTTTGCTATTTTTCTCGAGAGAAGTCATTAGTGAAACCTACGGCCTCCGGGTCTCTTTCTCATATTATTTGCCTTTGCGCTCTATTTTATTTATCTTTATTTTCAGATCTATTAAAACAAAAATACAAAAATACCTTGCTGCCATTTATTCTTATTTATTTTATTTAGCGTTTGATCTATCAATCTACTACAATTTATTCACGTCTATTTGCCAATTTCTAGTGTTGTTACCCGAAAGGGATTGACAACCCCTTTAATACGTCGGGTTGCGAATATTTGTTATTTGTGTGCAGGTGCTGTTTACGCAGTGTTGCTTGGTTCTCCTACTGGTTCGATAACCTTGGTTTCATCACTGAGGGAAATACCTACCGTCACTGTGTTGCATCATCCCTTCCTCTTTGGGGAAATACCGACGTAGCTTCAAGCCGCATCAAAAGGGATTTCTGGCCCCGTTGCCGGGGAGGATCATCTACATCTACTAGATTTCTTATCACAAATCTCATCTCCTCGCAATTTACATTATTTGCCATTTTCCTCTCGTTTTCCTCTCCCCCACTTCAAAAAAAAATTCCCGTTTTATTCGCCCTCTCTTTCGTTCGCCGTTTTCTTGCCAGATTTGTTTTTGAGTGCAATCTTGTTGCGTAGTCATCATGGCTGAAGAGAACACCAAGTTGTGTGATTTCTCAAATACCAACAACAATAATTTTATTGGCACTCCGATTGCTCCCGCCACTAGTGCAGAGTCTTGTGATATTAATACTGCTTTGCTGAGTCTTGTTATGAAAGATCAATTTTCCGGTACTCCTAATGAGGATGTCGTGTCCCATCTTAATACCTTCGTGGAATTATGTGGTATGAAAAATAAAAAAGATGTGGACAATGATATTGTGAATATGAAATTATTTCTGTTTTCTTTGTGTGATTCTGCAAAATTTTGGTTTTCTTCATTGCCTCGTAATAGTATCGATTCTTGGAATAAGTGCAAAGACGCTTTTATCACTAAGTATTTTCCGCCCGCAAAAATTATTTCCCTTAGAACCAAGATCATGAATTTCAAGCAACTTGAACATGAGCATGTTGCACAATCTTGGGAAAGGATGAAAATGATGCTAAGGAATTGTCCAACTCATGGGTTAAATCTTTGGATGATCATACAAAATTTTTATGCGGGGTTGAATTTATTTCTCATAATCTTTTAGACTCCGCCGCGGGTGGTACTTTTATGGAAATTACTTTGGGTGAAGCCACAAAATTGCTTGATAATATCATGGCAAATTATTCACAATGGCATACTGAAAGAACTACTAGTAAAAAAGTTAATTTGGTTGAAGAAATTTCTTCTTTGAGTGAAAAAGTTGATGCTCTGAAATTGGTTGCTAGTAAAAGTGCTCCTATTGATTTCAATGATATGCCTTTGTCTACTTTGATTGAGCAAAACAGTGATGTCATAGATGTGAATTTTATCTCACAAAACAATTTCAATAACAATGCTTATAGAGGTAATTTTAATCCTAGGCCTTTTCCTAGTAATTCCGCTAATAATTATGGTAATTCCTATGGAAATCCTTCTTATAATAAAAATAGGAACACCTCTGATCTTGAGAATAATATTAAAGAATTTATCAACACACAAAAGGTTTTCAACACTACCATAGAAGAAAAGTTGAATAAGATTGATGATTTGTCTAGAAGTGTTGATAGAATTTCTCATGATGTAGAAAATCTCAAGATGATTTTTTTTCCTAAAGTTGAGGATTAAATTAAAGCTCTTTGTGTTTCTATGGATGAAAGTAATAAAAGAACCGCTATGCTTAGAGCTAGAAGAGAATTTTTAGAAAAAGCGTTTTCTAGTGATTACTTTCGTAAAAGTGATGAAGATCTTAAAATGATTGGTGTTTCTTCTATTGATTCCTTGTTTATTAAAGTTAAGATTGATGAAAAAGGGAATGGAGAAGATTCAACTTTAGTTAGAAGGCGTTCCGATATTTCGGAGGGTGAAAATCTTGTTGATAAAATTGATAAAGGTGGGTTTGAAGAGGTCAAAACTTTAACTAGTGATGTGCCCACTCTTTTGGATTACAAAGACTTTAATTATGATAGTTGCTCTTTGATTGATTGTATTTCTTTATTGCAATCCATGATAAATTCACCTCATGCTTATGAACAAAATAAAGCTTTTACTAAACATATTGTTGATGTTATGATGAAAGCTTTAGAGGAAAAGTTGGAATTAGAAGTTTCAATTCCTAGAAAATTACATGATGAATGGGAACCTACTATCAAAGTCAATATTAAAAATTATTAGTGTTTTGCTTTGTGTGACTTGGGTGCTAGTGTTTCTACAATTCCGAAATCTTTATGTGATGTGCTAGATCTTCCCGATATTGAAGAGTCTTCTTTAAATTTGCACTTGGCAGATTCTACTATTAAAAATACTATGGGAAGATTAATGATGTTCTTATTCTTGCAAATAGGAATTATGTGCCCATAGATTTTATTGTTCTTGATATTGATTGCAATCCTTCTTGTCCAATTATTCTTGGTAGACCGTTTTTACGCACTATCGGTGTCGTGATTGATATGAAAGAAGGCAATATTAAGTTTCAATTTTCACTAAGGAAGGGTATGGAACACTTCCCTATAACAAGAATTAGGCCACCATATGAATCAATCATGAGGGCATCTTATGGATCTCGAAACAAAGATGACAAAACTTAGATCCTTGCTTTATGCGTAGCTAAGGGCATAAAACTATAGCGCTTGTTGGGAGGCAACCCAATGAATAAAATTATTTTTGCTTTTTGCTTTCTGTTCTTGAGTGTTTGCAAAATTATGCTACTATTATGATTGTGTCTTTTGTGTATTAATTATTTGTTGTGCCAAGTAAAGCCTTTAGGATCTTCGTGGGTGATAGTTGTTTGATCTTGCTGAAAAACAGAAACTTTCGCACTCACAAAAATAATTCTCATTTTTAACCAGAGAGCGATAAAATACCAATTCATTTTGCAAAGGATTAATATGCAAATTGCCCAGGTCGTCCTAATTTTTCAGAGTTTTGGAGTTACAGAAGTATTCGAAATATCCAGATTGCTACAGACTGTTTTGCGTTGTGTGCTTGTTTTGATGATTCTATGGTTTTCTTTGATGAGTTTTTGCCATAGAAAAGTTGAAATATAGTAGATATAATGCAAGAATAAAATATGAATTGGTTTTCTATAGTACTTATAGTAGTGATTTGTTTTCTTATACTAACGGATCTCACGAAGGTTTTGTTCAGTTTTGTGTTATTGAAGTTTTCAAGTTTTGATTTTTCTTGCGATGGATGAAGGAATAAGGAGTAAGAAGAGCCTAATCTTGGGGATGCCCCGGCATCCCAAGCTATTATCCAAAGAGAGCAATCAACTAAGCTTTGGGATGCCCCGAGTGGCATCCCCTCTTTCTTCTAACGACCATCGGTATTTTAATCAAAGCTATAATTTTATTCGTCACATACTATGTGTTTTGCTTGGAGCGTCTTGTATGATATTAGTATTTGCTTGTTTTTTTGTGTTTTATGTCTTGATTCCTTGCTGGACACACCTATTTGATAGAGCCAAAATTATGCCATGACTTGTTAGAATTGCTCTCTATGCTTCACTTAATTTTTTTATGAGCTATGGATTTGCTCTAGTGCTTCACTTATATCTTTTTGAGCATGGTGTGCTTTAGTATTTTTGAAGAAATGCTCTCTTGCTTCACTTAGATTTATTTGAGGGTTAGTAAAATTTTCAAGAAATTCTCGCTTGCTTCACTTAAATTAATTTGAGTGAAAGAAATTTTATGCTCATGATATTCACTTATATTTGTTTGACCTTATCAAAAGCAACACATGAAAATTAGTTCGAAAGTGATAGATATCCAAGAAGGATATAATAAAAACTTTCATGAAGGTCATTGGACAAAATAAACTTGATTCTTAGTAATAGTTTTGAGATATGATGATGTGATATGTGAGTCATCTTGATGAGTAATTGTGTTTTAGTAAGAATATTGGTGTTAAGGTTTGTGATTCCCTATGCAAGCACGAAAGTCAATAATTATGCAACGGAATTATATCCTACTTGTGGTGCATTATTCGGTGTTAATTATGCTCAATGCTCGCTTATGAGATTATTCGTTTCTTGGTTGGTCGCTTCTCAATCTTTTGCTAGCCTTCATTTTGCACTAAGTATGATCACTACTTGTGCATCCAAAATCCTTTAAACCAGTTTTGCCGTTCTAAGCAAATTTGTATGTGCCATCTCTAATATTCAAAATAATTTTCTCTTTTGTGTGCTCGTACCGCTCGCGAGGCGGTGAGGGGTGGCTAATATTTTCCATGCTAGATGTGTTATTGTCACGATGAGTGTTTATTCACTTACCATTGCACGAGAGTAAAGCAAAGGTATTAGGGATGCCTAGTCCCGAAATGAAAAATGAATTTACTTTATGTTGTGAAATAATAAATTCCTTGGAAGGTGTTGGTATGGAAGGCACCCGTGTATACGGTTAGCCATCGAAAGTGAAAGTATGGTGGAAAAAGGAATAAACTTTAATTTCTGTTTGGGAACCGCCTATGATATATCTAGCATGAAAAGTGTTGGGAACTCTAAGTCATTTTCGTTGGTGGGAAAAGTATGCCTCTCAAAATGTTTTTATCTCTGAATTGCTTTGAGCTCTCGCACCTCTACAAATCCCTACTTCCCCCTTTCTTTTTACTTTATGCAATTTTTATTTTTGAATTTGAGTCTCCATATTCTCTTATAAAGAACCAACTAGGGGGCACTATGATCGTACTTGAGCAATGGGTGTAGCTAATATGCGAGTGTGTTTCATGAATGGATCAATATGCTTGTTGATGGGCTAGGGATAACTTATTTTAGCGTTGATATTTTGAAAGACTTGGTTGCTTGTTGATATGCTTGAGTATTTAAGGTATCATGTCAAAACTAGACTACTGCTTTGAACAATATAAAAGTCCAAATGTCCATGCTATAAAGAAAAGAATATGAGATGACATGTTAGGCAGCATTCCATATAAAAGATTATGTTTTTATCATTTACCTACTCGAGGACGAGCAGGAAGTAAGCTTGGGCATGCTGATACATCTCCAACGTATCTATAACTTTTGATTGTTCCATGTTGTTATATTATCATTCTTGGATGTTTTATAATCATTTTATAGTCATTTTATATCATTTTTTGGTACAAACCTATTGACATAGTGCCAAGTGCCAGTTGCTGTTTTTTGCAAGTTTTTTACATCACAGGTAATCAATATCAAACGGAGTCCAAACACAACGAAACTTTTTTGTGGATTTTTTTGGACCAGAAGACACCCAATGGGCTGGAGAAGTGTCTGGGGGTGCTCCCAGAGGAGCACAACCCACCAGGGCGCGCCTGGGGGCCCAGGCGTGCCCTGGTGGGTTGTGCCTGTTGGGGAACACGGTATTTCAAAAAAATTCCTACGATCATGCAAGATCTATCTAGGAGATGCACAATAATGAGAGGGGAGAGTATGTCTACATACCCTCGTAGAACGAAAGTGAAAGCTTTTAGTAACGCGGTTGATGTAGCCGAACATCTTCACGATCCAACCGATCAAGTACTGAACGCACGGCACCTCCGCGATCTGCACACATTCAGCTCGGTAACGTTCCTCGTACTCTTGATCCAGCTGAGACCGAGGGTGAGTTCCGTCATCACGACGGCGTGTTGACGGTGTTGATGAAGTTACCGGCGCAGGGCTTCGCCTAAGCACTACGACAGTATGACCGAGGTGGAAAACTATGGAGGGAGGCACCGCACACGGCTAAAGATCAACTTGTGTGTCTATGGGGTGCTCCCCTCCCCCGTATATAAAGGAGGGGAGGAGGAGGCCGGCCGGCCACAAGGGGCGCACCCAAGGGGGAATTCCTACTCCTAGTAGGAGTAGGTTTCCTCCTTTCCTAGTCCTATTAGGAGAAGAAGGAAGGAGAGGAAGAAGAGAAGGAAAAGGGGAGGCCGGCCCCCCTAGCCCTAGTCCAATTCGGTTTGGGCTAGGGGGGCACGCGCCACCTCTTGGACTGCCTCCGCTCTTCCACCACTAGGCCCATAAGGCCCAATAACTTCTCGGAGGGGGTTCCGGTAACCCCCCGTACTCCAAAACTTATCCGAAATGACCTGAACCATTCCGGTGTCTGAATGTAACCTTCCAATATATGAATCTTTATGTCTCGACCATTTAGAGACTCCTTGTCATGTCCGTGATCTAATCTGGGACTCCAAACAACCTTCGGTAGATCAAATCACATAACTCATAATACATATCGTCATCGAACGTTAAGCGTGCGGACCGTACAGGTTCAAGAACTATGTAGACATGACCGAGACACATCTCCGGTCAATAACCAATAGCGGAACCTGGATGCTCATATTGGTTCCTACATATTATACGAAGATCTTTATCGGTCAAACCGCACAATAACATACGTTGTTCCCTTTGTCATCGGTATGTTACTTGCCCGAGATTTGATCGTCGGTATCATCATACCTAGTTCAATCTCGTTGTCGGCAAGTATCTTTACTCGTTCCGTCATGCATCATCCCATGACTAACTCATTAGTCACATTGCTTGCAAGGCTCATAGTGATGTGCATTACCAAGAGGGCCCAGAGATACCTCTCTGATACACGGAGTGACAAATCCTAATCTTGATATATGCCAACTCAACAAACACCATAGGAGACATCTGTAGCGCATCTTTATAATCACCCAGTTACGTTGTGACGTTTGATAGCACACAAGGTGTTCCTCCGGTATTTGGGAGTTGCATAATCTCATAGTCATAGGAACATGTATAAGTCATGAAGAAAGCAATAGCAATAAACTAAACGATCATAGTGCTAAGCTAACGGATGGGTCTAGTCCATCACATTATTCTCTAATGATGTGATCCCGTTCATCAAATGACTACACATGTCCATGGCTAGGAAACTTAACCATCTTTGATTAACGAGCTAGTCAAGTAGAGGCATACTAGGGACACTCTGTTTGTCTATGTATTCACACATGTACTAAGTTTCCGGATAATACAATTCTAGCATGAATAATAAACATTTATCATGATATAAGGCAATATAAATAACAATATTATTATTGCCTCTGGGGCATATTTCCTTCAGTGCCCACCTCGGGTGCCCCCCAGACCGCCTCTTTACTCTATAAATACCCCAATATTCCAGAAACCCTAGGGGAGTCGACAAAAATAAATTCCAGCCGCCACAGAGTCCAGAACCACCAGATCCAATCTAGACACCATCACGGAGGGGTTCACCACTTCCATTGGTGCCTCTCCGATGATGCGTGAGTAGTTCTTTGTAGACCTTCAGGTCCATAGTTATTAGCTAGACGGCTTCCTCTCTCTCTTTTGATTATCAATACAATGGTCTCTTGGAGATCCATATGATGTAACTCCTTTTGCGGTGTGTTTGTTGGGATCTGATGAACTTTGAGTTTATGATCAGATCTATCTTTTTATCCATGAAAGTTATTTGAGTTTCTTTGATCTCTTATATGCATGATTGCTTATAGCCTCGTATTTCTTCTCCGATATTTGGGTTTTGTTTGGCCAACTTGATCTATTTATCTTGCAACAGGAAGAGGTGCTTTGTAGTGGGTTCGATCTTACGGTGTTTGATCCCAGTGACAGAAGGGGAACCGGCACATATGTATCGTTGCTACTGAGGATAAAACGATGGGGTTTATTTCTACATAAATAGATCTTGTCTACATCATGTCATCGTTCTTATTGCATTACTCCGTTTCTCCATGAATATTGTCATGATCATTGTCTGGATATCGTCATGATTATTTGAAGTTCTATCAATTGCCCAATAGTAATTTGTTTACCCACCATTTTCTATTTTTCTCAAGAGAAGCCACTAGAGAAACCTACGCCCCTGGGTCTCTTTCTCACACTACTAGGGAAAAGCCTAGCAGTAGCGCGGGTTTTAGGCCTATCAGTAGCGCGGGTAGGAGCGCTACTGGTACGACGCTACAACTAAAGGCTAGCAGTAGCATGGATTAACCCACGCTACTACTATATCGACTTAGTAGTAGCGCTTTCTCTAAACAACGATGTTGGTAATTACTAGTAGCGCTTCTCCCAGGCCGCACTACTACTATTATTCCATATTTTATTTCTTTTTTATTTCATTTTGTATTCATACACCTTTATACAAGTTTTCATACAGCAGGAATTTAGAGATTGTTTTTACATCATAATGAGTTATTACATCACTGGGTGAAAGAACCGTGGACTAGTTTCAAGTGGATGGACATCCACTTGAAACTAATCTGCGGTTCTTTCACCCAATAATATAATAAATATCATCATCATATCATTAACAACTTATCATCATAATACATCATTGTCATATAACACCTCCTCATGATCATCGTTTTCATCAATGAGACATCACATAGCAAGTTGGTCACTAGTCATAATCACAACTACTCCTCATCATCAACTCTAACACATTGTACCACATAATAAAAATTGTATCTCATAGGACCTACTATATTCTCTTAGGTAAAATAGCATAAAACAAGATAGCCCCTGACTCTCCATTATGGAGAATGGATATTATCCTATCTCCAATTCTTTCCTTTCGCACAATGTTGCTTCCAAGAACCTCCTTACGACTGTCCATACATTTTTCCCATTCTTTGATTACCATGTGTTCACCGGTTTTAGAAATCCTATATGGGCAGGTGAGATTCGTAGGATGTCCTGGTTGTATGTTCAAAACATCAAGGCGACCATTCTGATACATCAGATGAGGCACATAATCCTTCAGGATTTTTTGTTGAAAAACATAGTAATAACTTCGTAGTTAGCAATGTAGTTCAGTTTTAGAAGTATGCAAAAGATGCACGGATGTCGTAATAGTAAAAAATCTTACCATGGCATCTCCATGGATGTTACCGTGGTTCAACACATGCACTAGTGGCATGTATTGACCATAATGTGGAGGAGTTTTATAATAGATATTGTAATTCTCAAATTCAGTACAAAATGCGATCAGATGATTTTTCTCCTGATAAGTTAACTCGGAGCCATCGGTGTAGTAGGTTCTGTCTACCATCTTCCACACATTGTTTGAAGAATGAAAATAAGTTGTTAATGGAAATAAGTTGTCAACTATTTTGAAATAAACAATATGAATTAGTTAATAACTATGTTTGAGAAACTCACATAGCGGTAGAATTGGAAGCATATCAACAAGGACCCAAATGTCCATATTGTCTTGGTCAATGTCAATATCACCAAGATCCATGGTGACAAGCATATCCTCATAAAAACCATACATCTTGCAAAGTGCTTCCAATTTGTGCAACCAAAATGGGTAACGCTCTGAGAATTGTACAGATTTACTTCAAATCCATACCATGATTGGTCCTTAGGTGAATTTTCTTTGTTTCGAAACTTTCATGGTCTTCAAAACCCATCATCTCCAAGACATAGTGTCATGCATGGCATGGGATAAGCTAGTCGAATTGTAAAAGATGAAAATTACACGTTGAAATAGTTGAAGTCATGCTTAATTACGGGAAAAAATACTTGTCGTCGTTGCGTACCGTTTCAACATCGAAGGTCTCCTGAAGCTTAATGCTGAAGCGCCGATCTTCGTCCAGGTGAGGCCTGACTCACTGACCTCGGTCGTCGTTGCACCAGTCGCACTCCCCCGGGAGACTTTTGTCGTCGGAGTACGACATTTCCTATGTTCATAATTCAAAGATTAAACTTGTACAATTAAATATATGTATTACAAAAAATAAATTTGATCATTATTATTCATCATGGGTTGACTATCGGCCTGCCGAGCCTTTTCTTGAAAACTCTCAGCTCACGTGGTGTATACATTCGACCGTTGGTGATGATCGCTCCTCCTTTCGTCCCCGAGTGCATTACACCAAAATGTCTAGCACATGGGAACGAAGGAGAAGCGACCCACGACAACAGTCGGGATTCTTCGTCCTCTCATACATGGTGGAGACTCTCCCTCACTGATTCCTCTCTGACATTTGCGACTGTCGGTGATGGTTGTTACTCCTCCTTCCCCTAGTGCATAACAATGGTCTAACACAAGGAGAAGAAGGAGAAATAACGACCCCATGACAACAGTCGGGATTCTTCGTCCTCTCATATATGGTGGAGCCCCGACAGACTTAAAGTCAACCCGAAATATCATTTAATTATCTTTCTAGAAAATCCAGGCCACTCGATATTTCCTACATATTCTAGCACAAGTCATGCCAAAATTCATGGAAAAATACGGCATGACCTTTTCTAAAAAAGGACATATTGAGTGCCTGAAAATTTTGCCGGAATGGAAATTAATCAACACTCCGGCGAAACATAGGCCACTCGGAGGTGTAACCTGCAAACATGACCGGTCACTTGGGCAAGCACATGTCCTATTTGAGCAACACAAGATATACATGTTTTTATCTACATCATATGAGCATTCAAACTTGATGTCCATTGCATTTCAATGGTTGAAAATATGAGCAAAAACATTTCAAAATATCTTATAGGACTCATATTGACATGGAGATTTGGCTGGTCTCACCTCGAGGTCGGGGGGGGGGGGGGGGGGTCGGTGACGGGGATGACGGCGGGGATGATGGAGGGGCTCCTAGATTTCTGCAAAAACAAAAACCCTATAAGCTATCAACTAATCAAATGCATACGCCTTGCATAATGGGGTCAAATTTGAGCATTCAATAAGCAAAACCAAATCGTAAAATAAATAAGTATTCAAATTAGCATGCATTCTATAAGCAAAAATAAATCATCTCTTGCGTCCGTACATCATCGAATATTATCACTAATACATCCCGAATAGTATCATACATATAACATCATTAATACAACTAAAACCCTAGTGCACGACGGGTATCGGCGCGGGCGGTGGACACCCAAAGAGAAGGAACCATCACAGGATCATAGCTCCAGTGAGATCCCTGGAGAACCTGCCAGGTATTGGAGAACCTACGCTCCAACGCAACCATGTAGCGACGAACGTGCACGTCCTCCTCGCTGACATGGTGACGTACCACCTCCGCAGGGTCCTCAAGCCTTTGCACCGTCATTGGCCCACGCGACCGCCACCAAAGAAGGTCCGGGTCAATGACGGGCTGGCTCCTCACCAAGCTGCACCCCTCGGTAGGTAGCGCCTCCCAGTACTAGCCCGACGGATCCCAGTCCCGGACATGGCCCATCTGATCAAGCAGGCGTCCTCCACCGAGTCGACGACGAGGATGCGGGATAGGCATCGTCGATGTCGATGCGGGAATAATTGCTTTAACTAAAAAATAACAACAAATGTGACGTGTTCAACTAGTTCTATTAATTCAACTAGTTCTTACTAAAAATGAACTTACTATAAATAAAAATAAACTAGTTCTTACTAAAAATAAACTAGTTCAACTAGTTATACTAATTTTCTTACTAAAAATACACTAGTTTTATTAATTCAACTAGTTCTTACTAAAAATAAACTAGTTCAACTAGTTCTATTAATTTTATTACTAATTCTATTAAACACTACTACCCTAGTTCTTACTAACTAATTAGATGAACCTACCTAGGAACTACTGCCCTAATTAGCATCTAATTTGACTAATTTGATGCGATCTAAAATTTGATGAACCCTAGGAACTTTACTTAGGTAGAGGTAGGGGAGGGGGAGGAGACATGCTCACCTCGGGTGCCAGCGGCGAGGGAGGGGCAGGCGGCATCGAGGTCGGGGTCAGGGCTCGGGCGTGCGTCGAAGGGAGGCGTCGAGGTCGGGGTCAGGGGCGGCGTCGAGGGCGTGCGGAGGGCGACGGGAGAGCGTGCGGCGGTCGACGGCGACGCAGGGCGATGACAGCGGTGTGAGCGGATGAGTTCGATTTGGGGGAAGTGGCCGTGGGGAAGAAGGAGCGCGCGGATAAGTCAAAAGTAGTTGTAGCGCATTCCAGGAAAAGCGCTACTACTACATTAGCTATAGCTAACTTAGCTATAGCGCTGGCTCACACAACGCGCTACTGCTAAGTTAGCTATAACGCGTTTTCGGAAAGCACGCTGCTGCTACAACATTTTCATTTGTTTTCCTTTTTCATTTGTTTTCCTTCACATTTTCTTTTTTTCCTTCTCTTTTTTCTATTTCTTTCATTTTCATTTACTTTTCTATATGTTTTACATTTTATTTTCCTTTAATTAGCAGTAGCGCTCTCTGAGCGAAACACGCTACTACAACAAGATTAGCAGCAACGTTGTTTCTAAAAGACCGCTACTACTATATGTAGTCTATCAGCTTAGTAGTGAGAGTTTTAGTAGTAGCGCGTTTAAACATGGACGCGCTACTGCTACGTGTGTATCTATAGCGCGTTTAACCCGCACGCGCTACTGCTATTTATGTTGGAAATATGACCTAGAGGCAATAATAAAAGGAGGATTATTATATTTCCTTGTTCATGATAATTGTCTTTTGTTCATGCTATAATTGTGTTATCCGGAAATCGTAATACATGTGTGAATACTTAGACACCAACATGTCCCTAGTAAGCCTCTAGTTGACTAGCTCGTTGGTCAACAGATAGTCATGGTTTCCTAACTATGGACATTGGATGTCATTGATAACGAGATCACATCATTAGGAGAATGATGTGATGGACAAGACCCAAACCTAAACATAGCACAAGATCGTATAGTTCGTTTGCTAGAGTTTTTCAATGTCAAGTATCTTTTCCTTAGACCATGAGATCGTGTAACTCCCGGATACCGTAGGAGTGCTTTGGGTGTACCAAACGTCACAACGTAACTGGGTGACTATAAAGGTATACTACGGGTATCTCCGAAAGTGTCTGTTGGGTTGACACGGATCAAGACTGGGATTTGTCACTCCATATGACGGAGAGGTATCTCTGGGCCCACTCGGTAATGCATCATCACAATGAGCTCAAAGTGACCAAGTGTCTGGTCACGGGATCATGCATTACGGTACGAGTAAAGTGACTTGCCGGTAACGAGATTGAACGAGGTATTGGGATACCGACGATCGAATCTCGGGCAAGTAACGTACCGATTGACAAAGGGAATTGTATACGGGGTTGCTTGAATCCTCGACATCGTGGTTCATTCGATGAGATCATCGAGGAGCATGTGGGAGCCAACATGGGTATCCAGATCCCGCTGTTGGTTATTGACCGGAGAGCCTTCTCGGTCATGTCTACATGTCTCCCAAACCCGTAGGGTCTACACACTTAAGGTTCGGTGACGCTAGGGTTGTTAGGAAGACTTCTATGTGATTACCGAATGTTGTTTGGAGTCCCAGATGAGATCCCGGACATCACGAGGAGTTCCGGAATGGTCCGGAGGTAAAGATTTATATATGGGAAGTTCTCATACAGTCGCCGGAAAGGTTCGGGGGCATATCGGTATTGTGCCGGGGCCACCGGAGGGGTTCCGGGGGTCCACCGGGAGGGGCCACCTCTACCGGGGGGCCTTATGGGCTGTATGGAGAAGGGAACCAGCCCAAGTGGGCTGGGGCGCCACACCCCCCTAGGGCCCATGTGCCTAGGGTTGGGGGGAAACCCTAAGGGGGGCGCCCCCTTGCTTGGGGGGCAAGCCCCCCTCCCCTTGGCCGCCGCCCCCCTAGGAGATTGCATCTCCTAGGGCCGGCGCCCCCCCTAGGCCCCCTATATATAGTAGAGGGAGGAAGGGCTTCACACCCCACGCCTTTGGTGCCTCCCTCTCCCTCTTCAACACCTCCTCCTCCTCCATAGAGCTTGGCGAAGCCCTGCCGGAGTACTACAGCTCCACCACCACCACGCCGTCGTGCTGCTGCTAGAGCCATCTTCCTCAACCTCTCCTTCCCCCTTGCTGGATCAAGAAGGAGGGGACGTCACACTGACCGTACGTGTGTTGAACGCGGAGGTGCCGTCCGTTCGGCGCTAGGATCTCCGGTGATTTGGATCATGTCGAGTACGACTTCCTCATCCCCGTTCTTTGAACGCTTCCGCGCGTGATCTACAAAGGTATGTAGATGCAATCCGATCACTCGTTGCTAGATGAACTCATAGATGGATCTTGGTGAAACCGTAGGAAAATTTTGTTTTCTGCAACGTTCCCTAACAATTTAGCAGTAGCGCCCTTTTTAACAAGTGCTACTACTAATATTCCATGTATAAGGTTTTCCCTAGTAGTGTCATATTATTTGCCTTTGCAGTCTATTTTATTTGCCTTTTTATTTCCAGATCTATTAAACCAAAAATACAAAAATACCTTACTACAATTTATTCTTACTTATTTTATTTAGCATTTGATCTATCAATCTACTACAATTTATTCATGTTCGTTTGTCAATTTCTGGTGCCCTTACCCGAAAGGGATTGAAAAACCCCCCTTTAGGTTGCGAGTATTTGTTATTTGTGTGCAGGTGCTTTTTACGTAGTGTTGCTTGGTTCTCCTACTGGTTCGATAACCTTGGTTTCATCACTGAGGAAAATACCTTTTTTAGAAAAGGAGGAGGACCCCGGCCTCTGCATATGGGCGATGCATATGGCCACTTTATTAATTATTCTCACAAGATCTTACAAAGTCATACAACAGTAAGACTAAAGTCACCGTCTAAGCAACAACTGTCGCTACACCTATCCAATTGATGAAGGGGCGCTGATAGCCTGGGCCTAATACCAAACAAACATCGCAACCAAACCTAAACATCTAAGACCTGAGGTCCCAACCAGGACGCCTGCCGGGTATGGGGCACCTACCAGTCTGGCGCACTCCTCAACCAGGACGCCTACCGGGTATGAGGCCACTGCAGCCACCTGCCACCAATCCATCTTCAGTGTTGTACTGCTGCATCCACCTTGCCCGGTCTAGCTGCCGTCGACGCCACCATGACGCCAGACAACGTCACCCTCCCGCGCGAGTCCATCATCGCACATCAGACTCCTAATCTCCAGGGTGCCATGCCAGCGAGATCTGTCACCATCCATGTGTATGATGAAGCACCGCTCCACCAAAAGACGTCGTCCACTGAGGGAAATACCTAACCTCATTATGCTGCATCATCCCTTCCTCTTTGGGGAAATACCGACGTAGCTTCAAGCTGCATCATCATGATAAATGTTTATTATTCATGCTAGAATTGTATTAACCAAAAAATTGATACATGTGTGGATACATAGACAAAACACCGTGTCCCTCGTAAGCCTCTACTAGACTAGCTCGTTAATCAAAGATGGTTAAGTTTCCTAACCATAGACATGTGTTTTCATTTGATGAACGGGATCACATCATTAGGAGAATGATGTGATGGACAAGACCCATACGTTAGCTTAGCATATTGATCGTTCAGTTTTATTGCTTGCTTTCTTCATGTCATATACATATTCCTTTGACTATGAGATTATGCAACTCCCGGATACCGGAGGAATGCCTTGTGTGCTATCAAACCTCACAACGTAACTGGGTGATTACAAAGATGCTCTACAGATATTTCTGAAGGTGTTTGCTGGGTTGGCATAGATCGAGATTAGGATTTGTCACTCCGAGTATCGGAGAGGCATCTTTGAGCCCTCTCGGTAATGCACACCATAAGAAGCCTTGCAAGCAATGTGACTAATGTGTTAGTTGCAAGATGATGTATTACAGAAAGTTCGACCGATAAAGATCTTCGTAGAATATGTAGGAGCCAATATGAGCATCCAGGTTCCGCTATTGGTTATTGACCAGAGAGGTGTCTCGGTCATGTCTACATAGTTCTCGAACCCGTAGGGTTCGCACGCTTAACATTCGATGACGATTTTGTATTATATGAGTTATGTGTTTTGGTGACCGAATGTTGTTCGGAGTCCCGGATGAGATCACGGACATGACAAGGAGTCTCGAAATGATCAAGAAGTAAAGATTGATATATAGGACAATGGTATTCGGACACTGGAAGTGTTCCAGGGGTACCGGGTACATATCGGGTCACTCGCAAAGATATGGGCCTAATGGGCCAAGAGGGGAAACGCAGCAGCCAGCACGGGCTGTTGCGCCCCCCATATGGGCCGCACCATAGGGGAAAGGAAAGGGGGAAGAGAGAAGGAAGGGGAGGGATTCGGCCTCCCCCTTCCTTCCCTCCTCCCTCCTCTTTCCTTCCCCCTCCGGAAAACATGGTAGGGGGGAGAATTGGACAAGGCCCCCAAGTAGGTTTTCTCCTACTTGGGGCGCCCCCTTAGTTGCCCCCTCTCCCTCCCGCCTATATATATGAGGGAGGCGCCTAGAACACACACCAACATCTGTTAGCCGTGTGCGGCACCTCCCTCCATGGATTACACCCTCGATCATATTCTTGTAGTGCTTAGGCGAAGCCCTGCACGGATCACTTCACCATCACTGTCACCCCGCCGTTGTGCTGATGGAACACATCTACTTCCTCGACACTTTGCTAGATCAAGAGTTCGAGGGACGTCATAGAGCTAAATGTGTGTAGAACTCATAGGTGTCATACGATCGGTGCTTGATCGGTCGGAACGAGAAGAAGTTCGACTACATCAACCGCATTGTCAAACGCTTCCGCTTTCAGTCTACGGGGGTATGTAGACACACTCTGCCCCTCTAATTGCTATGCATCTCCTAGGTAGATCTTGCGTGAGTTGCATGCTACGTTTCCCAACAATTAGCACCACCACCCTATACATTAAATTGGTACACTCAGTGACTTTATTGTGTCCCGACTTTTCTAGAGATGTCACCTCCTCACCCCTCTCAACCTCATCATCTTCCTACTCCTCTTCGTTTTTAGCCCCATAAGGCCCTCTCTGATTGCTTTGTGGCATACTCCCCTAGATTTTCTTCCTCAATAGCATTTTTAGGTTCTCGTCATACAGGAGATGGGCATAAACATGAGAAACAGAAGTACAAGCGATTTTATTATTGAATATCATAAAACTCCTCCTTTGTTCCTATCGACTCCAAATGCACCAACCTCATTAGGGGTTCATTCACATATATTGAAATTATTGCTCCAATGCTTCACCTCATGCAAAACATTTTGCATCAATATTGAGCCTAATCACCTTAACCGTCATCTTGACGGTCTTGTATGGACAGGGTGGGCAACTAAGATTGGAAGACAAGTTAATGACACAAGCCCAAATCTGCCTCATGTCAAACTTCAGACCAAATGGCTTTGATCTACCATAAAAAAATGTAAGCACCACCTGCATGATTGCCTATCATCGAGGGGCCTCCTTCCCAAATTCTATCGTTTTCGTGTTGTCCTTCCAGATGTGCAAAAAAACATATTATCACCCATCGAGCTAAAATATAGTACCCTCGGGTTACCCCAGGCGGGACAAAGAACTTCTACAATTGTATTAAAGTGCATAACCCTACAGTTGTATTCCTCCTACTTGGGCGCCCCCTTGGCTGCCCCCTCTTCCTCCCACCTATATATATGAGGGGGGAGGCGCCTAAAACACACACCAGCATATGTTAGTCATGTGAGGTGCCTCCCTCCACAGATTCGTATTCTCGTAGTGCTTAGGCGAAGCCCTGCGCGGATCACTTCACCATCACCGTCACCACGCCATCGTGTTGATGGAACTCATCTACTTCCTCGACACTTTGCTGGATCAAGAGTTCGAGGGACGTCATCAAGCTGAACGTGTGCAGAACTCGGAGGTGTCGTACGATCGGTGCTTGATCAGTCGGAACGAGAAGAACCACCTTTTAGCATAAAAAAGAGGATCGAAACAGCCAAAGCAGCGCCCAGGGCAGCGAGGCCTGAGCGACCAATGGAGTAGCGGCGCCCGAGCTCGAGGCAGCCGACGAGCATGACGCAGCCGGGTACGAGGCCGGCGAGGCACATCGCAGGGCCGTCGTGCAGACGCAGCGGAGGCAGGTGGCGATGGACGGTGTGAATCGACGGGCGGGCCGGTGCGTGAACGGCGGCTGTGATGGGCCGCCACTGGGTCGGGGCGATGCAGGAGTCCGGTCGGAGCAGCCGGCGACGGCCGGCGCTGGGCGATGGCGGGCC
This sequence comes from Triticum aestivum, assembly GCF_018294505.1. Taxonomy (NCBI): domain Eukaryota; kingdom Viridiplantae; phylum Streptophyta; class Magnoliopsida; order Poales; family Poaceae; genus Triticum; species Triticum aestivum. The sequence goes on along the minus strand of NC_057803.1, from coordinate 684,810,625 downwards.
GATGCACGGGCAGCGGCCGGCCCTGACGGGCCGCCTCGGCGCACGTGGCCGCCGGGTCGGAGGAGAGGCCGGCCTGTCGCACCGGTGTGGGAGTAGAGGCGTGCAACGGGGGTCAACGGCGGCGGCGGGCGACGCAAACCGGTCAAGCTTTAGATTGAAAAACCAAAATGAAAAACGCCGATCAAGGTGACTGGCGGGAGAGAGAAAAACCCGGAGCAAGGGCTCGGGAAAAAGATTTTGTAGGGCAGCCAGTCAACACGTCCGGTAGACGTGTTGGGGAACGTAGTAATTTCAAAAAAATTCCTACGCACACGCAAGATCATGGTGATGCATATCAACGAGAGGGAAGAGTATCGTCCATGTGCCCTCGTAGACCATAAGCGGAAGCGTTATGAGAATGCGGTTGATGTAGTCGAACGTCTTCACGATCCGACCGATCCAACTACCGAAAGCACGGCACCTCCGAGTTCAGCACACGTTCAGCTCCATGACGTCCGACGAACTCCGATCTAGCAGAGCTTCACGGGAGAGTTCCATTAGCATGATGGCGTGGTGACGGTGATGATGTTGTTACCGACGCAGGGCTTCACCTAAGCACCGCTACGATATGATCGAGGTGGATTATGGTGGAGGAGGGCACCGCACAGGCTAAGGGATGAATGATCAAGTTGTCTGTCTAGAGGTGCCCCCTTGCCCCCATATATAAAGGAGCAAGGGGGGAGGCCAGCCGGCCCTCTATGGTGCGCCAGGAGGAGGAGTCCTCCTCCTAGTAGGAGTAGGACTCCCCTCTTTCCTACTCCTACTAGGAGGGGGAAAGGAAGGGGAGAGGGAGAACGAAAGGGGGGCTCCTCCCCCCTCTCCTAGTCCAATTCGGACCAGAGGGGGAGGGGCGCGCGCCTGCCCTAGCCCAGCCCTCTCTCTCTCCACTAAGGCCCATAAGGCCCATTATTTCTCCCGGGGGGGTTCCTGTAACCCTCCGGCACTCCGGTTTTCTCCAAAATCACCCGGAACACTTCCGGTGTCCGAATATAGTCGTCCAATATATCGATATTTATGTCTCGACCATTTCGAGACTCCTCGTCATGTCTGTGATCATATCCGGGACTCCGAACTACCTTCGGTACATCAAAACACAAAAACTCATAATACTGATCGTCACTGAACTTTAAGCGTGCGGACCCTACGGGTTCGAGAACTATGTAGACATGACTGAGACACATCTCCGGTCAATAACCAATAGCGGAACCTAGATGTTCATATTGGCTCCCACATATTCTACGAAGATCTTTATCGGTCAAACCACATAACAGCATACTTTGTTCCCTTTGTCATCGGTATGTTACTTGCCCGAGATTTGATCATTGGTATCTCAATACCTAGTTCAATCTCGTTACCGGCAAGTCTCTTTACTCGTTCTGTAATGCATCATCCCGCAACTAACTCATTAGTTACAATGCTTGCAAGGCTTATAGTGATGTGCATTACCGAGTGGGCCCAGAGATACCTCTCCGACAATCGGAGTGACAAATCCTAATCTTGATCTACGTCAACTCAACAAGTACCATCGGAGACACCTGTAGAGCACCTTTATAATCACCCAGTTACGTTGTGACGTTTGGTAGCACACAAAGTGTTCCTCCGGTAATCGGGAGTTACATAATCTCATAGTCATAGGGACATGTATAAGTCATGAAGAAAGCAGTAGCAGTAAACTAAAACGATCAAGTGCTAAGCTGACGAAATGGATCAAGTCAATCACATCATTCTCCTAATGATGTGATCCAGTTTATCAAATGACAACTCATGTCTATGGTTAGGAAACATAACCATCTTTGATCAACGAGCTAGTCAAGTAGAGGCATACTAGTGACAATATGTTTGTCTATGTATTCACACATGTATCATGTTTCCGGTTAATACAATTCTAGCATGAATAATAAACATTAATCATGATATAAGGAAATAAATAATAACTTTGTTATTGCCTCTAGGGCATATTTCCTTCAGTCTACCACTTGCACTAGACTCAATAATCTAGATTACATAGTAATGATTCTAACACCCATGGAGTCTTGGTGTTGATCATGTTTTGCTCGTGAGAGAGGCTTAGTCAACAGGTCTGCAACATTCAGATCCATATGTATCTTGCAAATCTCTATGTCTCCCACCTGGACTTGATCGTGGATGGAATTGAAGCGTCTCTTGATGTGCTTGGTTCTCTTGTGAAATCTGGATTCCGTTGCTAAGGCAATTGCACCAGTATTGTCACAAAAGATTTTCATTGGACCAGATGCACTAGGTATGACACCTAGATCGGATATGAACTCCTTCATCCAGACTCCTTCATTTGCTGCTTCCGAAGCAGCAATGTACTCCGCTTCACATGTAGATCCCGCCACGACGCTTTGTTTAGAACTGCTCCAACTGACAGTTCCACTGTTCAATATAAACACGTATCCGGTTTGCGATTTAGAATCATCCGGATCAGTGTCAAAGCTTGCATCAACGTAACCATTTATGATGAGCTGTTTGTCACCTCCATAAATGAGGAACATATCCTTAGTCCTTTTCAGGTATTTCAGGATGTTCTTGGCCACTGTCCAGTGATCCACTCCTGGATTACTTTGGTACCTCCCTGCTAAACTGATAGCAAGGCACACATCAGGTCTGGTACACAGCATTGCATATATTATAGAGCCTATGGCTGAAGCATAGGGAACATCTTTCATTTTCTCTCTATCTTCTGCAGTGGTCGGGCATTGAGTCTTACTCAACTTCACACCTTGTAACACAGGCAAGAATCCTTTCTTTGCTTGATCCATTTTGAACTTCTTCAAAACTTTGTCAAGGTATGTGCTTTGTGAAAGTCCAATTAAGCGTCTTGATCTATCTCTATAGATCTTGATGCCTAATATGTAAGCAGCTTCACCAAGGTCTTTCATTGAAAAACTCGTATTCAAGTATCCTTTTATGCTATCCAGAAATTCTATATCATTTCCAATTAACAATATATCATCCACATATAATATTAGAAATTCTACAGAGCTCCCACTCACTTTCTTGTAAATACAGGCTTCTCCAAAAGTCTGTATAAAACCATATGCTTTGATCACACTATCAAAACGTTTATTCCAACTCCGAGAGGCTTACACCAGTCCATAAATGGATCCCTGGAGCTTGCACACTTTGTTAGCACCCTTTGGATCGATAAAACCTTCAGGTTGCATCATATACAACTCTTCTTCCAGAAATCCATTCAGGAATGCAGTCTTTACAATTTGTGAAATTTCATAATCATAAAATACGGCAATAGCTAACATGATTCGGACGGACTTAAGCATCGCTACGGTTGAGAAGGTCTCATCGTAGTCAAATCCTTGAACTTGTCTAAAATCTTTCACAACAAGTTGAGCTTTGTAGACAGTAACATTACCATCAACGTCTGTCATCTTCTTGAAGATCCATTTATTCTCAATGGCTTGCCTATCATCGGGCAAGTCAACCAAAGTCCACACTTTGTTCTCATACATGGATCCCATCTCAGATTTCATGGCCTCAAGCCATTTTGCGGAATCTGGGCTCATCATCGCTTCCTCATAGTTCGTAGGTTCGTCATGGTCTAGTAACATGACTTCCAGAACAGGATTACCGTACCACTCTAGTGCGGATCTTACTCTGGTTGACCTACGAGGTTCGGTAGTAACTTGATCTGAAGTTTCATGATCATCATCATCAGCTTCCTCACTAATTGGTGTAGGTGTCACAGAAACCGGTTTCCGTGGTGAACTACTTTCCAATAAGGGAGCAGGTACAGTTATCTCATCAAGTTCTACTTTCCTCCCACTCACTTCTTTCGAGAGAAACTCCTTCTCTAGAAAGGATCCATTCTTAGCAACAAAAGTCTTGCCTTCGGATCTGTGATAGAAGGTGTACCCAACTGTCTCTTTTGGGTACCCTATGAAGACACATTTCTCCAATTTGGGTTCGAGCTTATCAGGTTGAAGCTCTTTCACATAAGCATCGCAGCCCCAAACTTTAAGAAACAACAACTTTGGTTTCCTGCCAAACCACAGTTCATAAGGAGTCATCTCAACGGATTTAGATGGTGCCCTATTTAATGTGAATGTAGCCGTATCTAAAGCATAACCCCAAAATGATAGCGGTAAATCAGTAAGAGACATCATAGATTGCACCATATCTAGTAAAGTACGATTACGACGTTTGGACACACCATTACCCTATGGTGTTCCAGGTGGCGTGAGTTGCAAAACTATTCTGCATTGTTTCAAATGAAGACCAAACTCGTAACTCAAATATTCTCCTCCACGATCAGATCGTAGAAACTTTATTTTCTTGTTACGATGATTTTCCACTTCACTCTAAAATTCTTTGAACTTTTCAAATGTTTAAGATTTATGTTTCATCAAGTAGATATACCCATATCTGCTGAAATCATATGTGAAGGTGAGAAAATAACGATACCCGCCGCGAGCCTCAATATTCATCGGACCACATACATCAGTATGTATGATTTCCAACAAATCTGTTGCTCGCTCCATAGTTCCGGAGAACGGCATCTTAGTCATCTTGCCCATGAGGCACGGTTCGCAAGTACCAAGTGATTCATAATCAAGTGATTCTAAAAGTCCATCAGAATGGAGTTTCTTCATGCGCTTTATACCAATATGACCTAAACGGCAGTGCCACAAATAAGTTGCACTATCATTATCAACTCTGCATCTTTTAGCTTCAATACTATGAATATGTGTATCTCCACTATCGAGATTCAAAAAGAATAGACCAGTCTTTAAGGGTGCATGACCATAAAAGATATTACTCATATAAATAGAACAACCATTATTCTCTGATTTAAATGAATAACCGTCTCACATCAAACAAGATCCACATATAATGTTCATGCTTAACGCTGGCACCAAATAACAATTATTCAGGTCTAATACTAATCCCGAAGGTAGATGTAGAGGTAGCATGCCGACTGCGATCACATCGACTTTGGAACCATTTCCCACGCCCATCGTCACTTCGCCCTTTGCCAATTTTCACTTAATCCGTAGTCTCTGTTTCGAGTTGCAAATATTAGCAACAGAACCAGTATCAAATACCCAGGCACTACTACGAGAACTAGTAAGGTACACATCAATAACATGTATATCACATATACCTTTGTTCACCTTGCCATCCTTCTTATCCGTCAAATACTTGGGGCAGTTATGCTTCTAGTGACCAGTCTGTTTGCAGTAGAAGCACTTAGTCTCAGGCTTAGGTCCAAACTTGGGTTTCTTCTCTTAAGTAGCAACTTGTTTGTCGTTCTTCTTGAAGTTCCCTTTCTTCTTCCCTTTACCCTTTTCTTGAAACTGGTGCTCTTGTTAACCATCAACACTTGATGCTCCTTCTTGATTTCTACTTCCGCAGCCTTTAGCATTGCGAAGAGCTCGGGAATTGTTTTATTCATCCCTTGCATGTTATAGTTCATCATGAAGCTCTTGTAGCTTGGTGGTAGTGATTGAAAAACTCTGTCAATGACACTATCAACAGGAAGATTAACTCCCGGTTGAGTCAAGTGGTTACGGTATCCAGACATTCTGAGTATATGTTCACTGACAGAACTATTCTCCTCCATCTTGCAGCTGTAGAACTTATTGGAGACTTCATATCTCTCAACCCGGGCATTTGCTTGAAATATTAACTTAAACTCCCGGAACATCTCATATGCTCCATGATGTTCAAAACGTCGTTGAAGTCCCGGTTCTAAGTTGTAAAGCATGGCACACTGAACTATCGAGTAGTCATCAGCTTTTCTCTGCCAGACGTTCATAACATCTGGTGTTGCTCCTGCAGCAGGTTTGGCACTTAGCGGTGCTTCCAGGACGCAATTCTTCTGTGCAGCAATGAGGATAATCCTCAAGTTACGGACCCAGTCCGTGTAATTTCTACCATCATCTTTCAACTTTGCTTTCTCAAGGAACACATTAAAATTCAACGGAACAACAACACGGGCCATCTATCTACAACAACATAGACATGCAAAATACTATCAGGTACTAAGTTCATGATAAATTAAGGTTCAGTTAATCAAATTATTAAAGAACTCCCACTTAGATAGACATCCCTCTAATCATCTAAGTGATCACGTGATCCATATCAACTAAACCATGTCCGATCATCACGTGAGATGGAGTAGTTTTCAATGGTGAACATCAATATGTTGATCATATCTTCTATATGATTCACGCTCGACCTTTTGGTCTCCAGTGTTCCGAGGCCATATCTGCATATGCTAGGCTCGTCAAGTTTAACCCGAGTATTCTGCATCTGCAAAACTGGCTTGCGCCCGTTGTATGTGAACGTAGAGCTTATCACACCCGATCATCACGTGGTGTCTTGGCACGACGAACTTTCACAACGGTGCATACTCAGGGAGAACACTTGTACCTTGAAATTAGTGAGAGATCATCTTATAATGCTACCGTCGATCTAAGCAAAATAAGATGCATAAAAGATAAACATCACATGCAATCAATATAAGTGATATGATATGGCCATCATCATCTTGTGCTTGTGATCTCCATATCCGAAGCACCGTCATGATCACGATTGTCACCGGCGCGACACCTTGATCTCCATCGTAGCATCGTTGTTGTCTCGCCAACTATTGCGTCTACGACTATCGCTACCGCTTAGTGATAAAGTAAAGCAATTACAAGGCGATTGCATTGCATACAATAAAGCGACAACCATATGGCTCCTGCCAGTTGCCGATAACTCGGTTACAAAACATGATCATCTCATACAACAAAATATAGCATCATGTCTTGACCATATCACATCACAACATGCCCTGCAAAAACAAGTTAGACGTCCTCTACTTTGTTGTTGCAAGTTTTACGTGTCCGCTATGGGCTGAGGAAGAACCGTTCTTACCTACGCATCAAAACCACAACGATAGTTTGTCAAGTTAGTGTTGTTTTAACCTTCTCAAGGACCGGGCGTAGCCACACTCGGTTCAACTAAACTTGGAGAAACTGACACCCGCCAGCCACCTGTGTGCAAAGCACATCGGTAGAACCAGTCTCGCGTAAGCGTACACGTAATGTCGGTCCGGGCCGCTTCATCCAACAATACCGCCGAACCAAAGTATGACATGCTGGTAAGCAGTATGACTTGTATCACCCACAACTTACTTGTGTTCTACTCGTGCATATAACATCTACGCATAAACCTGGCTCGGATGCCACTGTTGGGGAACGTAGTAATTTCAAAAAAATTCCTACGCACACGCAAGATCATCGTGATGCATAGCAACGAGAGGGAAGAGTATCATCCGCGTACCCTTGTAGACCGTAAGAGGAAGCATTATGAGAACGCGGTTGATGTAGTCGAACGTCTTCACGATCCGACCGATCCAAGTACGGAACGCACGGCACCTCCGAGTTCAGCACACGTTCAGCTCGATGACGTCCCACGAACTCCGATCCAGTAGAGCTTCACGGGAGAGTTCCGTCAGCATGACGGCGTGTTGACAATGATGATGCTGCTACCGACGCAGGGCTTCGCCTAAGCACCGCTACAATATGATCCAGGTGGATTATGGTGGAGGAGGGCACCGCACACGACTAAGGGATCAATGATCAACTTGTCTGTCTAGAGGTTCCCCCTTGCCCCAGTATATAAAGGAGCAAAGGGGAGGCCGGCCGGTCCTCTATGGCGCGCCAGGAGGAGGAGTCCTCCTCCTAGTAGGAGTGGGACTCCCCTCTTTCCTACTCCTACTAGGAGGGGGAAAGGAAGGGGGAGAGGGAGAAGGAAAGGGGGCGCCGCCCCCCCTCTCCTAGTCCAATTCGGACCAGGGGGAGGGGCGTGTAGCCTGCCCTAGTCCAGACCTCTCTCTCTCCACTAAGGCCCATAAGGCCCATTATTTCTCCCGGGGGGTTCCGGTAACCCTCCGGCACTCTGGTTTTCTCCGAAATCACCCGGAACACTTCCGGTGTCCGAATATAGTCGTCCAATATATCGATATTTATGTCTCGACCATTTCGAGACTCCTCGTCATGTCTGTGATCATATCCGGGACTCGGAACTACCTTCGGTACATCAAAATACAAAAACTCATAATACCGATCGTCACTGAACTTTAAGCGTGCGGACCCTACGGGTTCGAGAACTATGTAGACATGATCGAGACACGTCTCCGGTCAATAACCAATAGCGGAACCTGGATGTTCATATTGGCTCCCACATATTCTACGAAGATCTTTATCGGTCAAACCACATAACAGCATATGATGTTCCCTTTGTCATCGGTATGTTACTTGCCCGAGATTCGATCGTCGGTATCTCAATACATAGTTCAATCTCGTTACTGGCAAGTCTCTTTACTCGTTATGTAATGCATCATCCCACAACTAACTCATTAGTTACAATTCTTGCAAGGCTTATAGTGATGTGCATTATCGAGTGGGCCCGGAGATACCTCTCCGACAATCGGAGTGACAAATCCTAATCTTGATCTACGTCAACTCAACAAGTACCATCGGAGACACCTGTAGAGCACCTTTATAATCACCCAGTTACGTTGTGATGTTTGGTAGCACACAAAGTGTTCCTCCGGTAATCGGGAGTTACATAATCTCATAGTCATAGGAACATGTATAAGTCATGAAGAAAGCAATAGCAGTAAACTAAAACGATCTCCGTCAGTCTAAGGCAAAGCTTAAGTGGTTTGCCTACCTTACCCACTTGATGAAAGGGAACGAACTTCATTTCCTTGGCGGCTTTATGGATGGATTCAGTCAGAAAAAAAGTGCTAAGCTGACGAAATGGATCAAGTCAATCACATCATTCTCCTAATGATGTGATCCCGTTTATCAAATGACAACTCATGTCTATGGTTAGGAAACATAACCATCTTTGATCAACGAGCTAGTCAAGTAGAGGCATACTAGTGACAATCTGTTTGTCTATGTATTCACACATGTATCATGTTTCCGGTTAATACAATTCTAGCATTAATAATAAACATTTATCATGATATAAGGAAATAAATAATAGCTTTATTATTGCCTCTAGGGCATATTTCCTTCAAGACGAACCCTAGGTATGGGAGGCGCGGCCCCCGATGGTGGTCATGGAGGCCGACCGACCTGGGGGCGGTGCGCGAGCGCGAAAGCGGTGACAGCTAGGGTTTAGGATCGAGATAAGGCTGATACCATGTTAGAAGGGAGAGAGGGATTGTTGTGGAATATGATGGATGTATTATTGAGCCTTGAAGGCTATATATTGAGTACAAGACTTGGAGGGCAAGACACCTCTTCTGGAGATAAAGTAGAAGAGAGATTACAAATCCTTGACTACCAAATACATGTATCCCAAACCAAATATATCTCTAACATTGCTTCCTCACCGACCTCGACCTCACCATGGACATGGCAATTCAGCCCGCAATAATTAAGAAAAATACTATATTGTATATCATTGAGGGTGACCTAGTATCGATGTTCCATGAATTGTTTACTTCGACCTAAACTTTGAGACGATAACGTTATTATCAAAGAAGGAGGAGCCAATGTGTATTGAGCAGTCTCGACCAATTTGTCCTCTGCATATGAGCTTTATTTTTTTACAAAAGTTGGCACTAACCGACTGACGCGGATTGCACGTAGTGTAGTGCAACCAACTCAGACGGCTTTCATGCCGGGCAGAAACATACTAGAGGGTGTGGTTGTCCTACATGAAACACTTCATGAGATCCACGCGATGAACTGGATGGGGTGGTCTTCAAAGTGGATTTTGAAAAAACGTATAATAAAGTTAAATGACCGTTCCTCCAGCAGGCCTTACATATGAAGAGATTCGGCGATTCTTTGAGGAAGCAGGCCGAATCATTTGTACAAAAAGGCAATGTCGGGGTTAAAGTGAATGATGACATAGGTCACTACTTCCAGATGCGCAAGGGTCTAAGACAGGGGGACCCATTGTCTCCTATCTTGTTCAACATAGTAGCGAATATGTTGGCAAGTTTGATAGGAAGAGCTAAAAAGGTTAGGAAGGCCAAGTAGGAGGACTAGCACCACATCTAGTAGATGATTGGTGTCCATACTACAATACGCTGATGATACCATTATTTTCGTGGAACATGATTTGGCAAAGGCCAGAATTATGAAGCTTGGGCTATACCTATTCAAACAATTGTTCGGGTTTGAAGATTAATTTTAACAAAAGCGGATTGTTTTGTTTCGGGAAATCCAAAGACGAACAAGATGCTTATAAACAACTGTTCGGATGTGAACTGGGCACCCTACCGTTTAGTTATCTGGGCATATCAATTCACCATCGCAAGCTATTTAACAAAGAGTGGAAGTGTATTGAAGAACGATTTGAAAAGAAACTAAGCTGCTGGAAGGGTAAGCTTATGTCATACGGAGGTTGGCTAGTACTAATAAATTCAGTGCTCACGACTATGCTCATGTTCCTTTTGTCCTTCTTTGAAGTACCTGTAGGGGTACGTGAAAGGTTAGGCTTTTATCGATCTGATTCTTTTGGCGGAGTGATGAAATCAAGAGAAAATACAGGCTTACTAGATAGGACATCATTTGTAGGCTGAAGGACTAGGGTGGTCTTGGGGTTGAGAATTTAGAGATAAAAAATAGATGTCTGCTCACTGACTTTCTGTTGAGATCGAAGGCACATGGGTACAAATTTTATGTAATAAGTAGAGGTAATATCACCGGGAGTCATAGAACTTGCGTTGGATGTTCAGTTTGGTGCTAGAACTTTGAAAATACTGATTTGCGGTCATCTACTGCATAACCCATTTTGCACATGCTATTTTTATTTAAGATATTTGTAAGATGTAGGTAATAAATTTATGTTTAAATATTTGTGTTAAAATATCATAAATATAAACAATGATTAGTAAATAAAAAATAACCTTGTGTATTATAAAAAAATATTTAGTAAAAAGTAAGTACTAATTTTTTTAAGAAATATTTCAAATGTAGGTAATAAAATTATATTCAAATATTTATGTGTTAAAATTATACATACAAACAATGATTAGTAAATAAAACATTTAAGTGTAAACCTCTGTATTATATTAAAAATGTTTAGTTAATGCGGACGTTTCAAATGTTTATCAATTAAATATGTTTAACTAATCCAAAAAAACAAAATGTTTAGTTAATACGGACATATCATTTTTCACTCATGACTTATATTCAAAAAAATTATAATGTGTGCATAATTATTGAAATGTTTGTTTAATCAAAACAACTTTTTTATTTTTTTTATTTTAAAAAATACTTGTATTATTTTAAAAATATTTGTATTATTTTAAATTATACAAACATTTTTGTAATTCATAAATGTTGTTCAATATATAAAAATATTTTTAAACTAATACATGAACAATTTCGTTTGTATTTACAATAGACGAATATTTAAATTTTATTTTATTATTGAGATCATAATTTACATACTATCTACAAATTTCTGAAAAAGACATAGGTGCAAAATAAAAATAAATAGAACCAGGTGCAAAATAGCTGCACTTACCATAGCCCATGCTCCCCTAAAAAAAGGGCAAAGCCCATCTTAGCTAACGGGTCCAGGTGTTTCAGGGGAGAATATATTAAGTTGTTATCTATCGATGCATAAGTCCTCTCTCAATGTTCCATCTTGTACAGGTGCTAAGGTTGTCGACTAAGCAAAAAAATCTAATGTGGCATGCTAGTTAAGAAGAGAGAGAGAGAGAGAGAATGGTGACACCACGAAGAAACGGTGCTAAGCACGTGTATCTAGGTGGAAGTATAATTCTGAGTCTACAACTAATTAAATACATGAAGCTTAGCACCCAAAAACTTAGCACCTTTGCAGTGGAGACTTGAGTTGCTAAGGCATTTAATATACTTAGCACCTTATCTAAGCACCTTTGCATTGGAGGAGATCTAATGTGTTATTTGGTGGGGGTGGTTCACTAGGTTAGTTTGACTTCACCAGCCCTCGGGTTCGAACCCTGCTACCTACTTTTGATTTTTTTTTCCTCATATATATACTGCTCCCTGACAAGTGGGTCCTACCTGGGCATTTCTGCTTAATTAAAAACCACTGACATGTGGGCCTCTCGCATGCCACACACATAGGGTGTACATGCCACACACATAGGGTGTACGCACAGATAGATTAGAAAGCATCGTATTTGCACCAGACAACAAGTTAGATGACCACAAATCTCTCTCTCTCTCACACACACACACACATATATATATATACTGTTCTGTGACAAGTGGGTCCTACCTGAGCATTTTTGCTTAATTAAAAAAAACCAAAGAGTTATCTGGAAAAAAATTCTACTGCGAGCCACTGATATGTGGGCCTCTGGCATGCCACACACGTAGGGTGTACACACGGATAGATTAGAAAGCACCGTGTTTGCACCAGACAACAAGTTAGATGACCACAAATCCGTATTTCTAAAGTTCTAGCACTAAATTGAACATGCAACGCAAGTTTTATGACTGCGAGTGATATTACCTCTAATAAATACCTAATCTAAGACTTTGGCCTGGGTTAGCATTAGCCCCGATGATTCACCTTTTTAGAAGGGGTTGATGAGAATGAAAGTAGCTTTCTTCCACAGAACTAAATTCATCATTGAAAACGGTAATTCGATGAGATTCTGAGAGGATACATGGTTAGAGGAGACACCTTTAGCCACACAACACCCGTCTCTCTATAACATACGTTGCTACAGTATTACAGTCCAGCCCTCTAAATATTCAATTTTCATAGATCTTTGGTAGGAGACCGATAGGACGCATGGCTACATCTGGTCAGAAGGTTGATGGATGTCACCTCTCTAATGAGTCTGATAGTATTCACTGGATTAACTATAAATGGCATTTTCTTAGTGAAATCTATGTATATGGACCTAATTGATTTCGATCCGATTCTAAAATTGATACATATTTGAAAGATCAAGGTCCCGTTAAGAATCAAAGCCTCACGTGGTTTGTTCACAAGGACGTGGTTCTAACTAAGGATAACTTTGGCAAAACGTAATTGGGAGGGTAGTCAAAGGTTGTATCAAGTAGCTTAAAAGAAACAAGATGACTACACAAAAGAAATAAACACACCTTAAGAAACTTGTGTAGTCCACCAGGTCTATTCTACACTGTAGTCTGCATAGATTTTAGCAATTTAAAGATACTTTGTGCATCTCTCTCCATGAACTCATTATGTTGAACAATCCTTTTATTATGTTCTAGCCGTTGGCGCTTTGACGAAGATGAAGGGCAATTGATATCCACCTCCCTAAGAGTGTTTGTACCCTTCACAGTCCAGTGACCACTTTCCATGTGGCTTCCCACCATTGGTTTCACAAAGGGCCTATGGTAAAACCAGAGAATGCATCCAACCATAGTCCTCACCATGCATGAGGGTGTTTGGGGAGCCCGGCTGTAGATTCTCTTACTACATCATAGTATTCACGTTCTCATAGGGATTAGCATGTCAATATGAGAACATGATTAGATGTTCCCACAAGTTCGATGACGGGAGACAGAGGGAATTAGTACATGTGTCTGATTGCGGGATAGGACGAGAAAAAGCTACATGCCAGGTCGTAGCACATGGGCTGAAATATTGGCCCATTAATTTATCACAGGGATCATAACTTTTTTAACAACAAGGTCTAAACAGCCAATCCCTATTCGATGCCTTAAACGCCGGTTAAGGGCGACACCCCCCCCCCCTCCACGTACGCTAGTTAGTAGCAGGCCGACCCATATGCTTTCGATTTGATTTTTTGTACTTTTTCCTGCTGGGTTTTTCTATCGGTGTTTGTTTGTTTTTCTTTTCGTTGTCTCTTGTACTTTTTTGTTCTTTTTCTTTTTTCATTTCTATTTTAAACCCTTTTTTCTTCTTTTTTGTGATTTTTTTTCAAATTCATGGACATTTTTCCTAATTCATGAATTATTTTCAAATTCTTGATTTTTTAGACCGTGAAGTTTTAACAAATGCATGAACTTTAGCTCGTGAACTTTTTATTGAATTCGTGTTTTTCAGATGTTGTGAAGTTTTTCAAATTTTATGAATGTTTTTCAAATTTTATGAACGTTTTCAAATTTCATGAACTATTTTCAAATTTCACAATTCTTTTTAGCAATTCTGTGATTTTTTTTTTCAAATTGATGAACCATTTTTTAACTCACGAACTTTTTTCAAATTCATGATTTTTTTTACATTTGTTCACCATTTAAAATGTATGACCTTTTTAAAATTCGCAATATTTTCCTCATTCCAGAATTTTTTTAGATCTATTTTTTTCTAAAAGTCAATCATCAAACCGGTCAATCAAACAAACGAGCGAGGAGGACCCGAGCAAGCGGAACTCTGGTTTTGTGGGCCAGCCCACACGAAGAGCTATCGTCTATCTAGGCACAACTTCTAAAAAAAAGAGTCTAATCTAGGCACAAGATCCACTGCCGAGTATAGGATGTCGTAAAATAGCTCATATATTCGGATTCTGGGTGGAACTACTCAATGCGTGGCAACAAATCTTGGCAGCAGTCTCACATGATGCGGTACTGCCTAATCACAAACCTAACAGTAACAGATAAAATCAGGCAGGCAGGCAGGCATCGCCGCCTGAAATGACACGCTCCCTTCCTAACATAGTACTCCCTTCATCCGGAAATACTTGTCGAAGAAATAGATGTATTTAGACACATTTTAGTATTAGATACATTCATTTTTACCTATTTTTTTAATAAGTATTTCTGGACGGAAGGAGTACTGCTTACACCTCTTCTCTAGTGCTTCATGGAGCAGGACGCTACGTGCCGTGGTGGCAGCAGGATTGCGGCAAAGCCGAGGCGCCCCAAGAAAAAACGATGTGGCCGCCGTCGGTAAAGGCTGGTGGGAGCGAGCGGCTAGTTCAAAGCAAACTGAACCAAGCTTGCTGCGAATGTAGAACCATCGTTCACGGCACCACATTCCTAATGCCTAACAGTAATATATCAACAAGCCAATGCTTTGAGGTACTCAAAGTATCCGCAAGATATAGCAAGTAGAAACCATTCATTACCGCATAATCCAAAGCATATAATTACTGTCAAAACAACTCTAGTCAAATAAAAGAAACATCCATTACTATTGTTGTTACATATCAATTCCCAGGGGACGCACCCAATGAGGCTCGAAAAAGCAAAAGTGGTCCTGTACTACAAAGGGTTGTGCATAAGATCAGGAGGCTTATATTGATATGATCCAACAGCGTCTTGTTTCCCCGGTGTCTACCTCCAGGTGTGAGCCATCATCGATAGTGCCAAGAATGCTGATGCTGCAGTACTTCATTGAATGATCAAATGATGGGCGTGGGGGTGTGATGTCCTGGCTCGCGTTGTTCAGACTAGGGGTCAGCATCCAAGAACTGGCTGAAGCAATAGCGGCTTTGACCAAAGGTCTGCATTTTGCTGTGTCGGAAGGCTATCGACGAGTGATGATTCTGGCTTCAGATTGTCTGATGGCGGTGAACAAGCTACAGGCCACAGCTAGTTGCTGATTTTGACTTCCATTGCTCTTTGGATTCAGAGTTGTTTCATCTCTCATGTTAAATGTATCCGCATCGAGATTGTACAAGAATCTGTCAGTTCTTCAATTTTCATAAGAGTTGAATTCATGATCTCATTGTCCAAGTGAGTAGCTTAGCATTATAATGTTGCATACCTTGCTGCAACGAACCAGCCCTTAAAATGTTTCCGGCTGGTATGTTTGCCACCCCAAGTTGATTCTTACATATACATTTTCCTGCTCTAAGTTTCTTCATGTGACAGCAATTGAGGTCACTAACTTCAGTTTTGGCTATGGCCTACGTTCTCCATTTATCGGATAGCTTCAAGAGATGTAGTGTCATTTGACATATCTTCATTCACAGACTGCACCCGGCTTTAGGGCCACTGCGCTCATCCTCTATGTCACCACCACCCTGGAACACACTGCTTAGGTCCAGTTTCAAGGTCCCGTGGCAGCAGTCACCAGCCAAGGCTCCGTCGCCGTACACCAGTGGCATCGCAAGGAGCCAGAAGACAAGGATACCTCGACACATCATGTGGTTTGTGTTCTGAGCAGACTTGAGTCGGTTGGAGTAAAAAACCATGCCAAAATGCTGCAAAGTGCACGAAGCGTTCAACTGAGTCACTCATGTTAACTGAATATGGAGGGAAAGATTAAGAGAACTAAATATTGTAGTTCTGATTGGATGTTATGATTGAATAAGAGTTCCAGTCGGTACTTGTATACGTGTAGGATTGAACATATATTAATGGCAAAATGTTCCAGTGTTTGCTTGAACGTTATGACTCTCTGAGCATTTGCAGAATTGAACAGAACAACACATGCAGAATTATGAACAAAACTGAACTGGATTCCACTTGTTGCTCCTAACACTTAACTAAATGCACAGAAAACTGAACTTGAACTGAACTAAATGGCAACTATTGCCTAGAGTTTGAACTGAACTTATAAGTAAATGGAGGGAGTACAAAATTATACTATGCTTGAGACACTTATTTTGGGACGGAAGGAGTACATGCGTATTTGCATGTGGTGCACGATGAACCAGAATTGCAACAAATTCATTAACGACATTTGCCCATCATGTAGTATGTTATAAAGGTACATTCTACAAAAAAAAATCTTTCTCCCATACCTTGCAAAAAATGCAAGGTAAATTCAAGCGGTGACTTTCATAAGGCAATTACGCTAGAGCTCTAAAGTCGACTCACACTAGGGGAATTCTGCAAAGAGGAGAAAACAGTAGTATGTTTCCATGGAGTTCATCATGATTAATGAAAAATTGATAATAACTAATCCCTCCATCCCATAATATAAAAGCGTTTTTTATACTACACTAGTATCACAAACACTCTTACATTATGGGACATAGGGAGTAGATCTTACTTATATGGTTGCGGCCTCACCTGGATCGCTTCAACTACCAAACTCAACTAAAGAATGAACCTTGCTTCAATTAATAGAAACCACGTCAAGAAACAATGGTAGTTGGAGGCAAATGCCTTTCTTTTGAAATTGGATATTTGTACCTCCATGAGAATCAGGAAACAGTAGAACATGCAACAAAAATTAACACCGCATGTACCCAAACTACAAGCTGAAGAAAAATTGCAAGAGGCTAGATACCAAGGTCGCAGCTATGCTTGCGCTGTGGCAGATGCCACAGTACGCCGATGCAATTTCTGTTGACCAGCTCGATACCAACATAGAACTGCTACCTAATCTACCTAACTAAGGTCAACGAGGCAGCACAAGAGATGTAAAATTTAATAATGAAGTCTCTGTAATTTTATTTCACTAGTTAAAAACAATCGAACACATTACAAAATATTCAATCCAAAAATGCTGGTTCTGAAATTGATAAATGGGTTCTTCCCCATTACAGTTTCCAGGAACCACCAGTGGCTCTAACATAGTGATTTTTGGCAGAAACTTTTGGAAAAACTTACTACAACTACTATTGTTCTCAAGTGAAAGAGCACACTGAATATGTATGGACATATCATGGCAAGGCATAGTTAAGGATAATGCCATCATCCAGATCACGTTTTACACTTAAATGCTTATGTAATTCGGTTTTACAAGACATCTTTTTTGGATCAATAAACATGTACACGGTTACTATGAGCTAACTAAAGCCCATGTATTTTCGGTCATATGATGTGTTGATTCCAGAATGATTAGTTTTGCTAAGCATACCTAATGTCGCCATTGGAGTGTCCAAAACTGAAATGCATAGTGTTAATGGAAATAGTACAGTACATGTTAAACTCAAATTCGGGAGAGAATGGGTGTCTTCCTTGAGAGGCAAAACCTAGACATGCCCATGCAAATGTGATGATGTCACCTGTTCTCGGTTTACTGTAAGCTACTAGCAACAGTATCAGGCTATGTTTCTTTAAAAAAAACATCAATTGGTAAGTTTTGCCATGTTTCTTTAATGGATCTTCTAAGAAGGCAAGTGTGGCAGCTTTATTATGGTAATTATTGATCCTACTAATCAGTGGGGTTACATTTTCAAAAGAAGATAAAAAAATAGGAGCTACAAATCACTAACAAAAACACATAAGTGTCAACCGAACCAAAACTTGCAAAATCATCTTGCTCTTCCCGGTTCCTGTATCCATGAACAAGGTCAGTAGTTGCTAAAACAAGAAGAACCAAAGTACAAACAGGATTAGGACCTCTCAATAGTTAAACTAATCCTTGAATAAAATTGTTTTAGAAAATTACTTGACAGATTTACAAGGGCAACTTACTTTTTATCATTGTTAGGTTCAAATTATTTTT
This sequence comes from Triticum aestivum, assembly GCF_018294505.1. Lineage (NCBI taxonomy): Eukaryota > Viridiplantae > Streptophyta > Magnoliopsida > Poales > Poaceae > Triticum > Triticum aestivum. Next base: position 684,792,247 of record NC_057803.1, on the reverse strand, counting down.
TTGCAGATTCTCTATTAGTCTCATACAAGCTAAGTTTCACAAAAGTTTCTCTTTCTCCAGCCCTATATTATGTGCCGCCTCTGCAGCTTGGATATCAAATTCTGAACAAAAGGTTTGACATCTCTGCAGCTTTACAACAACGGACAGTATATACTTAAAGTTTGAACTGATTAGTATCTACAAACGAAAGGCGCTAAGCATCATACCTACCCATTGCCTTAGTTGCTATGACCGTTCTTGACTATATATATGCTAATTAGATTTGGACGGTGTAAAAAACAAACCATGAGGTAATCACACTGATATCATGCATATTTCTCTGTAAATTTTGGACCATTAAGTGCCTGCACCTTTTCATACAGAGACATGGGGTTTAATTTTCTTCTGTTATCAAATGGGTAGTGAAAAACTAGTGAACAACAACAACTAATTCTATGAGTAAATCATCCTCCATCGTAGAAGCTACTAATTACTAGTAAGCAACTCTGCATCATGTTTGACTAATCACCCTTTTTAGAACAACACACTTAATTTCTTTCTCTTGTGTAGCAAACAGAGAGCCTACAATGGAATAGGTGCTTCCTCCTGGGGTACAATTTTACATGGTTGAGCCAGTGGTCACTTGGTCAATCGACCAGGGTGAAGAATAAGTCTTCAACCTGGGTCCTTAATAGAGTTTGTATATATAAAATGGATTATGTTAACCTCTGAGTCCTTCATTTTCCACGCACGTGGGATTTCCCATGATTTATGCAGGGGCTAAACTATTGCTTTTGGGTCACTATCATACTGTTGAGCACTAGAATCAGTTTGACCCCGTGTAATGTAAATATACACAATAATCCTATGCCCCTGCCTTCAGTCCTCAGTTTCACAGGAAGAAATTCATCTTATGACTGTATAAGAAAATTCAATACATACTACTAAAGCAAATTTCACTCCCCAACTAAGATTTTTAATGAGGCCATCTTCGATAGTGATGCTATCAAGCATAATCAAATATTCACAGTAACAGCAGGCAATCAACAAGTTGCACCATCAAAATGCATTTTTGGAACTAGAATAAGGCGCAGAGAAATATGAACTAGGGAGTGGAAATTCTGCTCTTCAACTACAAAGGGTTAACAGTTAGTACTTAATACTAGCATCTAAGGCCTAATATAAAGGCCTGTGTGACTGACAAGTAAGAACAACCAATCAAAAAAAAATATTTTTTTACTACAGAACCTAAATACTGTACAAGGAACATCTTTATCTCTCATGTGAAGGAGACCCTATGCACAGAAGGTTAGACAAATTAAGTTTATATCACCGGAAGTAAAAGGAATGCACCTTTAGTTAAATGGGGGATATCTGAAAAGCCTGCCTTACAGGAAGATTCAACAGAATTATCAGGAAACCTTGATTTAAATCTTTTCAACTTACTGATTGCTGGACTATCAAGGAGAACAAAGGAGAAGAGGGTCAACCAAAAATGGAAATAACTCCTCTTGGTTTGTGGCTTGGTTCAACCAAAAAATAAGCAAATATTAATAGCCGTTCTCATTGCAATGGAAATAACTCTCTGTAAACAGGTACTAGGAGCCAAGCATTGACAGCATGCACACAGACCAACATTTGAATTACTCATGTCATCAGATGGATAATCACAATAATTTTACTTATGCAGTTGGTTCAAGAGAGAATAGCAGGTTACTTCCATACACAAACTAATGGAGCCTAGCTATAACCATATGATCACTCAGCAAAATAACACATTCCCATCTAGTTTATTCTATAGAAATTAACAGGAAATAACCTGAATGAATAATGGGTGAGCGTCAGTACGACACTCTGCAGTTCAAATAAATCTAACTCGAATTCTGTGAATATCTGGCTAATGGCAACTAAACAAAAGAAATTACGTGATGCATTGTATCTGGAATTCTAGTGTGAGAAGAGATTTGGGAGCATTACTGAAGAATACACACGCAATGAAAAAGGGCTATGAAATTAGATCCTTGCCAGAATCTCATACCAGCCTGGCCTGACGGTAGAGGATGGAACTGCGGCAAGGAGGGCTAGTAAAGGACTTGTGGGGCTGGATGCAGGTCTTCCACCGGTAGGAAAATGCCCAACTCCTCTGCAGTAGATTTCACACGCTGCTGCCCACCGCCAAATAACCTCAGGGCAGAAGCGGTGGCGGTGGAGACGCTGTAACGTTTCATCGTGAAGCTGAGGCGTCGATTCCTCCATGGCTGAAAGCCAATGCCGACGAGGGCGCCCAACGCGAAATCGCCCGCTCGCCGCCGAAACTGCTCGGCCCTCGCCCCCGATCTTGATACTGCTGGTAATGGATCCCACGTTTTCCAGAAACTGTGGGGAGGGGGTAGGATTAGCTCGCAATACCTGCACCAAAAAAAATCGTGCGCCAGCCGCAGAGGTGGTGGGAATTTTGTTTTTGGGTATAAGAGCATTATAAACATGAAGTCTGGTACACAAGCTATATATAGGTGACACCGAAGGTTTACGATGGTGTCCTCATAGGGAGTGAGCAGTTAGACAGAGGCGGAGGCACTTTGCCTTGCGTCTGAAGGTGAAGGCATACATCATTCCTTCATCTATGTTTGCCATGTGAAGAACTCCTTGCAGCTCCTTCCAGAGAAATGTTTTCTCTTGTAAAGTAGACCATAAAGAAACCTGCACCATACAAACAGAGAAATATTTTCTCTTGTAAAGTAGACCATCAAAAGTTGAGGAAGGTGCTTCAGAACTGGAAAAAAATAGTAACTTCACACGAGAAATAACCTCTCCAATATGTATGCAAATACAATCGGCTTAAAATGAAATGAAACAAAAACAGAAATCAAGAGAAACTGAGAAATGCATACTAGACCATGCTAAGCACCTTCAGTTTGACCATAAGTCAGGGTTCTAAACCAAATACACACAGAAAAAAATTAGGCAATATTTCAAGTGAATGAAGGAATTAATAAGATGGAGAGCTGCATTATCATCATTAACAGAAGGAAAAGGCATAGGCAATGAAGAATGTTTGTTTTATAGTAGGCATGAATATAGACATACACAGGATAATTTTCGACAACATGTACAATTTAATTTAAAGAAATCCCTGTTGTTTGATAGTAGGAAGACAACACTTGCACCGACAAAAATACAAAAATCGAAATGTAAGATCCGAGTAACTATAAAGATAGGCGACACAACAGAATGCAAGACATGATAACATAGAGCACTGTGTCCAGGAGCAGTTCTTAGGAATAGCAGTCAATTACATCAAATAGTAATTGGATCCAACACCATCAACCCATGGTACTTTTCTACAGATAAAGCACACAAAAAGATGATATAAATGCTTCTTTTGATCTTCTGTACCAAATATGATCAGTCCAATCTTTGTGACTCATCAGTCCGATAAAATATGCAAGCCATATGATTACAACCAAAAAGATGGACACAAACTTGTGAGTTTCCTTATGCACAGATCAGAATATATGTGTACTGAAAGTTGAAAGAGATTCAAGTTTCCAGATAAAAAACATCGATAAAATAACTCAGGATGTTGCAATCAGTTGACATTATACTGCAACCTAGAGCTGCTGCTCACCATGAGACCTGTACTGAACCATGAAACAAAAAGAATGTGCGACCTGACATTATACTACAGTTTCTTGTGACCGGCAAATTAGGAATGCCGAGCATAAAAATATGGTGGATATAATGATAAATTGAATGACTGGAGCTAGCAAGAAGGGTCGTGGAATATGTCAAACAGAAGAAATTACTAACATGAAAGTAGTTGTCATTTGTAAGACCACCCCTCAGTGTTCTGGCATGCATGTGCGTCCTGAACATTGTTATGACGCTAAACATATTTCTTGTTAAAAAGATGAGTGGTTCCCTTTCATACAACTCTTGTATATTTATTTGAGTGGATGTCAATAAATTTTTTTTAAATAAGACCAACCCAAGGGCTAACCCTCGTTGGCATTTTTTTATAGGAGAAACTCCGCGAGCACCACGCGTCAAAGCCGGGGCTCGAACTCGGGTGGGCTGGCAGCTACCCCAGCTGCCCAGCCAACGGGTCGACGCCCCGTCCTCGATGTTAATAATTTAGATAGTCGCTATGTGGGAATAAGGCAGCTCAAATCATTAGTAAAATGTAGTAGCGCAACTGATAAAAAATGCATTAAAACATCTCTGTAAAAGAATCAGAATCTGTTGTTCAAAGATATGGAATCTACTTAAAAGATAATCTTGGCTCTTGTAGATTGATTGAGGAGAGTAGTCATTAGAGCTCTACCCTGTTTTTCCATAACTATGAAGCAACACAGATAGCCAACTGACATAGTTAACTACTTAGTTCTGTATCATAGAGCAAAATCTAGGCATAATAGTCAGGCTACAAAACAACTATGAGGTGCACCAACTTCTTTTTGGAAAATACAAATACCCACTAAAGAAGAATGAAGTTGCACTCGGCCAGCAGGGCATTTAACGCAAATGCATTGGCTAATGCCAATGATGTCTGTTTGTTACCTAGGATAGCCATGAAATTGTTAATCGTATGAAAGTACAGGAATGCAAAGAAACCATGATCATTCTACAATTGTGGAAGCAAGTTATTACTCCCTCCATTCCAAAATAGATGACTCAACTTTGTACTAACTTTAGTACAAAGTTAGTTCAAAGTTGGGTCATCTATTTTGGAACGGAGGGAGTATGTTTCAAGAAATCCTACAGGAAAGAAGCAATGTAAAAAGGGGAAACAGCTAGGCACGCACTAAGAAACTGACGAACAATATCTGTCCAACTAAACATCTACACCTGATGAATCAATATCCTTGCGGAGGGCCCTATACAATTGGAACAGAAAAAACAATTTTCAAAAACAGTGCCCCTCTGTTATCACCATACTCTAGCAGATTAATTTAACACAATCTCGCTACTTGTGCTTTCTGATGCCTTGTGGCATTGCTAATGAAAATACCTTGCGAACCCATTTAAATGAATTTTGTACACTTCTGTTGATTTGTCAAAAGGAACATACTGTAATAAGACAAGCACCTCTACAGAAGTTGGCATTAGAATAAGCTTAATGACCTTTCGGAATAACTTCTGTGGTACTAAAAGAGCTACCCCGCAATTACAGTCAACAGTTAATGGCTTCATTCTTAGTGGAGCAAGGAAAATAGGGAGCACAGATGAAAATGCTCATACAGGAAGATCGTCATCGATGGGGAGGGGGAAAGTGTTCTGCACCTGGAGAGCAAAGCCTGCAAAAATGTATAGAAAGAACATGAACTATTGACCTGTTGCCATGTCGTCGGCAGAGTGCCATCGCCATGACCGAGTAAAAAAAATATAGCCTATCCCAGCTTGACTGGATATATAGATTCCCAAGGAAAAATTACAAACCTATACTAATATAGTGAATATCAAGATTCTTAGGAGAAATGTGTAACCTAAAATACTAAAAAGGAATCATAGCCCATTCCAAAACGACTGCATATACATACAAAGATTTTCAGGAGTAGATATGATTCTAGCATATGTTCAAACCAGGAATACAAATAGTGAAAATGTTTAACCTGAAATTTGCTCTAAAACATGATATATGTTTATTTTACAAATAGTAAAACATAAACATAAGCATTCCTTTTAGCATTAAAAAGAGGATCGAAACAGTTAAAGAAAGAACCACCTTTTTTTGTCAAACCATTCCTTTTCTGGGAACCTTTGTTAGGCAAGCCTTGTGGCACTGGCATCTGTAACCCTGAAACCACACATAACTCCCCATCAGAAAATTGAAGTTTCAAGCTTCCTATAAAGGGGCATTTGCATTCCTAACATACCCAGCAAAATAATCAATCGTGCAATCAAGATATGTAGGTAAACAAATGAAAGAAATCTCTTCACTGCAAATCTCATCTAACTTTGTCGTATTCTTTTCTCTCCCTCATGTAGTCATGTTTATAGCATCAAAATGAGAGAACAAAGGTTAACAAGACGGAGAAAAATCACCTTGATCTTCTTCAGTTCTTCTTGATGTACTCACTGAAGTGAGATTGGTACTTCTTAGGTTCCTCATCAGCTATTGACTGAAATAGGGTAGGGCAGAAGTTAAAACGAGATCCAGTAAGCTGCTTCAGAAATAAGAACAAAGTACACTGCTTTTGGATACTTTATATGGGTGAATCAGGCCCAGATATATCTTCCAGAAAGAATTCATGTATACAACAATGATAGCCCTAGGGAATGAAGAAATGGCATTATAATACCACGAGGGCAATGGATCCAACTCACCTTCATGTAGTCAGCAACATGACCTTCATAGATGTATTTGAGGTGAATCTCAGCGCCCAGCTGCTTATCCTTCTTGAAGCCAGCAAATCTCTTGTCACTGTGCGGAAGATCAAGACCACCATCCAAAGCTCCCTGTAGTAGCCAACAGACTGAGCGGGTCTCAAGCGGATAAACTGTATGCTTCCTAATTCAATAGCTTAGAACCCCCCCAAATATAGAATAAAAGAAGCACACCTACGACAGGCAATAAATGCAGTCCAAGATTAGGCATACTTCAGTTCCATCGTAAGTAAGCTATATATTTTTCTTGGCTTTCCATGTTTACCAACTATATCCTTTAAAATGTCTATTGTTTAGATTTCCAAGCTATCCAGCAAAATTATCAATCGTGCATTCAAGATCTGTAGGTAAACAAAATAAAGGAGACTTTCACCACAAATCTCATCTAGCCATCACAAATCATAGCATCAGAATAAGATAACAAAGTTTAACAAAGTGACAAAACAAAAGAAAAATTAAAGCATTACAGCAGCAGCTCACCATGGCAATCCTGGAAAGCAAAGAGTTGTCAGTGTAGAAGAGGTGTGTGAAACCCTCTCTGCCTGATCTTCCTACTCTTCCTCGCGACTGCAGATGAAAAGAAAAGCAGTGAACTTGAGGTCCAGATCTCAGATTCATACATCCAATTCTTTTGCCAAAAAAGGCAAAGTAAAAATCTGAGAACTAAAACCAACTGATACAGCTACAGGAGCCCAAATAGTTCTGCATACAAAAATCTTTATTTCCCTATAAGAAAACTTCTTCATACCAAGTTGTAATTATTTGACACTTTCAGTGGGAAAAATATTTAGCAATAAAATTGATCATTGAAGCTAAAGCACCATTCACCTATGCAACAAGAACATAAATTAGTATCAGAGTTCTAACATCAAATGTAGGTGCAGTCCATAGATAGGCTAACTACCTGGAATACCTAGCAATTTAAAATATGCTTGAATGAAGCTGCAGAATGAGACAAAAAGGGAAGACCAGAGTGAGAGAGAGAGAGAGAGAGAGAGAGAGAGGGGGGGGGGGAGCTGGAGGCAAACCTGAACCGCCTCGGCATCCTTGCTCCTGCTCCTGCTGTGCTGGGAAGGAGAGGGTTGCGGGGCGCAGGAGATGCGTGGAGTATCTCATAATCCACCATAAAATTTGATTCAAGATCACAGTCGGATAACTAAATCCAAATTATTCCAAATTTATTAAAGATTCATTTATCCACCAATATAACAATCACCATGCGCATCTATTAGACCTAAAATCTCATAATCCACCAAACATCTTTGACTATCTTCTCAAAACACAATCATCTAAATAAACACAACTAAAATCTCATAAATCACGAAGAAATTTTGTACAATATCACAATCACCTAACTAAATGCAAATTGTCCAAGATTAATTAATACACCGAATATCTTTGACTATCTCCTCAAGATTACAATCAACTAACTAATCCATCAAAATTCTCATAATCCACCATAAAATTTGGTTCAAGATCACAATCGCCTAACTAAATCCAAACTTTTCCAAGTTTATTAAAAAAAAATTATCCACCAATATAATAACCAACATGCTCACCTACTAGACCTAAATTCGCATAATCCACCGAACATCTTTTACTAGCTCGTCAAGAACCCAATCACCTGACTAAATCCAAATTGCTCCAAACTAAATTAAATATATGCTTATCCACCAATATAGTAATCACCATGCTCATCCACTAGACCTAAAATCTCATAATCCACCAAACATATTTGATTATCATCTCAAGACACAATCACCTAATTAAATCCAACTAAAATCCCATAAATCATAAGAGAAATTTGGTTCAATATCACAATCACCTAAATATATTCAAATTGTTCAAGATTAATTTATCCACCGAACATCTCTGACTATCTTCTCAAGATCACAATCAACTAAATCCATTGCAAATCTCCACCATGAAATTTGTACTACATCACAATCGCCTAACTAAATCCAAAAAAATCTCAAAATCCACTGTAAATTTGGTTTAAACATAACAATCACCTAACTGAGTCAAAATTGTTCCAAACTAAAATAAAGATTTGTTTATCTACCAATATAATAATCACCATTCCCATCTACTAAACCTAAAATCTCATAGACTAGCAAACATCTATGACAATATTCTCAAGACACAATCACCTAACTAAATCCACCTACAATCTCATAATCCAGCGTGAAATTCGGTTCAGTATCGCAACCACTTAACTAAATCCAAGTTGTTCAAGATTAATTAATCCACAAAACATCTTTGACTATCTCTTGAAGATCACAATCAACTAACTAATCCATCAAAAATCTCATAATCCACCATGAAATTTGGTTCAAGGTCACAATCGTCTAACTAAATCCAAATTGTTTTAAATTTATTAAAGATTTATTTATCCATCAATATAATAATCAACATGCTCACCTACTAGACCTAAATTCACAATAATTCACCGAGCATCTTTTACTAGCTCATCAAATCACATTCACCTAACTATATAATAATCACCATGCTCATTTATTAGACCTATAATCTCATAACCCATCAAACATCTTTGATTATCTTCTGAAGACACAATCACCTAACTAAATCCAACTAAAACCTCATAGATCACAGAGAAATTTAGTTCAATATCAGAATCACCTAAACAACAACAACAACAACAACAAAGCCTTTAGTCCCAAACAAGTTGGGGTAGGCTAGAGGTGAAACCCACAAGATCTCGCAACCAACTCATGGCTCTGGCACATGGATAGCAAGCTTCCACGCACCCCTGTCCATAGCTAGCTCTTTGTCGATACTCCAATCCTTCAGATCTCTCTTAACGGACTCCTCCCATGTCAAAATCGGTCGACCCCGCCCTCTCTTGACATTCTCCGCACGCTTTAGCCGTCCGCTATGCACTGGAGCTTCTGGAGGCCTGCGCTGAATATGCCCAAACCATCTCAAACGATGTTGGACAAGCTTCTCCTCAATTGGTGCTACCCCAACTCTATCTCGTATATCATCATTCCGGACTCGATCCTTCCTCGTGTGGCCACACATCCATCTCAACATACGCATCTCCGCCACACCTAACTGTTGAACATGTCGCCTTTTAGTCGGCCAACACTCCGCGCCATACAACATTGCGGGTCGAACCGCCGTCCTGTAGAACTTGTCTTTTAGCTTTTGTGGCACTCTCTTGTCACAGAGAATGCCAGAAGCTTGGCGCCACTTCATCCATCCGGCTTTGATTCGATGGTTCACATCTTCATCAATACCCCCATCCTCCTGCAACATTGACCCCAAATACCGAAAGGTGTCCTTCCGAGGTACCACCTGGCCATCAAGGCTAACCTCCTCCTCCTCACAGCTAGTAGTACTGAAACCGCACATCATGTACTCGGTTTTAGTTCTACTAAGCCTAAACCCTTTCGATTCCAAGGTTTGTCTCCATAACTCTAACTTCCTATTTACCCCCGTCCGACTATCGTCAACTAGCACCACATCATCCGCAAAGAGCATACACCATGGGATATCTCCTTGTATACCCCTTGTGACCTCATCCATCACCAATGCAAAAAGATAAGGGCTCAAAGCTGACCCCTGATGCAGTCCTATCTTAATCGGGAAGTCATCGGTGTCGACATCACTTGTTCGACAATATCAGAATCACCTAACTAAATCCAAATTGTTCAAGTTAATTAATACATCGAATATCTTTGACTATCTCCTCAAGATCACAATCAACTAACTAATTCATCAAAAATCTCATAATCCACCATAAAATTGGTTCAAGATCACGATTGCCTAACTAAATCCAAATTTTTCCAAGTTTATAAAAAAATTATTTATCCACCAATATAATAATCAAGATGCTCACCTATTAGACCTAAATTCACATAATCTACCGAACATCTTTTACTAGCACGTCAAGATCCCAATCACCTAACTAAATCTAATCAAAACCTCATAATCCACCCTAAGATTTGGTTAAAAATCACAATCACCATACTAAATCCAAATTGTTCCAAACTATATTAAATATCTGTTTATCCACCAATATAATAATTATCATGCTCGTCTACTACACCTAAAATATCATAATCACCGAACGTCCTTGACTATCTTTTGAAGACACAATCACCTAACTAAATCCAGCTAAAATCTCATAAAAGGGCAGCCCCAGTGCATGTAGCTCCTGCGCACGCAGGGTATGGGGAAGGGTCCGACCACTTTGGGTCTATTGTACGCAGCCTTTCCCTACATTTCTGTAAGAGGCTGTTTTCAGGACTTGAACCCGTGACCTCATGGTCACAAGGCAGCAGCTTTACCACTGCGCCAAGGCTCCCCTTCAACTAAAATCTCATAAATCACCGAGAAATTTGGTTCAATATCACAATCACCTAACTAAATCCAAATTGTTCAAGATTAATTAATCCACCAAACATCTTTTACTATCTCCTCAAAATCGCAATCAACTAATCAAATCTAGCTAAAATCTCATAATCCACCATAAAATTTGGTTCAAGATCACAATCGCCTAACTAAATTCAAATATCTTCAAGCTTATTAAAGATCCATTTATCCACCAATGTAATAGCCACCATGCTCGCTTACTAGACATATTAATCCATCGAACTCTTTAACTACGTTGTCAAGATCACAAGCACCTAACTAAATCCAACCAAAACCTCATAATCCATTGTAAAATTAGGTTAAAAGATCACAATCCCTACCTAAATCCAAATTGATCCAAACTAAATTAAATATTTGTTTATCTACTAATATAATAATCACCTTGCTCATTTACCATACCTAAAATCTCATAATCCACCGAACATTTTGACTATCTTTTCAAGACTCAACACCTAACTAAATCCACCTAAAATCAAATAAATCACCGAGAAATTTAGTTCAATATCACACTCACCGAACTAAATCCAAATTGTTCCCGTCGACTACGAGGCGCCTACGGTGACTTCATAAAATCTCAAGATGATAAGCCGGCTTAGTCTCTCGGGGATGCTCATAGGTGTAGGGTGTGCATGTGTGCGTTCATAGAGGCAAGTGTGTGCACGTGTATATAGCACTTGCGCTTGTACTGTGTTCAAAAAAATATTAATTAATCCACCGAACATCTTGGACTATCTCCTCAAGATCTCAATCAGCTAATTAAATTCATTTAAAATCTCATAATTCACCATGAAATTTGGTTCAAGATCACAATCGCCTAACAAAATCCAAATTACTCCAAGTTTACTAAAAATCCATTTATCCACCAATATAATAACCACCATGCTCATTTACTAGACTAGGCATAAATTCTGACATAACCCATCGAGCATCTTTGACTATCTCGTCAAGATCACAATCACCTAACTAAATCCAACCTAAACATCAAAATCCACCATGAATTTGGTTAAAAGGCCATAATCATCTAATTAAATTCAAATTGTTTCAAGCTAAATTAGAGGTCTATTCATCCACCAATATAAGTCCCCATGCTCACATACTAGACCTAAAATCTTAAAATCCACCAAACATCTTTGACATCTTCTCAAGATCATAATAACATATTTAAATCCACCTAAAATCACATAAATCATCGTGAAATTCAGTTCAATCACAATAGCCAAACGTAATTCAAATTATTAAAGGATAATTAATCCATCGAACATCTTCGAGTATCTCTTCTAGATCACAATCAACTGACTAAATCCATCTAAAATATCGTAATTCACCATGAAATTTAGTTCATGATCACAATCGCCTAACTAAATCCAAAATTTCTTAAGTTTGTTAAAAAATTACTTATTCACCGATATAATAACCACCATGCTCACCTACTAGACCTAAATTCACATAATCCACCAAACATCTTTTACTAGCTCGTCAAGATCACAATCACCTAACTAAATTCAACCAAAACCTCATAATCCACCGTGAAATTTGGTTTAAGATCTAAACCACCTAACTAAATCCTAAATGGTCCAAACAAAATTAAAGATCTATTTATCCACCAGTATAATAATCACCATGCTCATCTACCATACCTAAAATCTCATAATCAACCAAACATTTAGACTATCTTCTCAAGATTAAATCATGTGACTAAATCCACCTAAAATCTCATAATTCATCATGAAATACGGTTCAATATCACAATCACCTAACTAAATCCAAATTGTCCAAGATTAATTAATGCACCAAACATCTTTGACTATCTCCCCAAGATCACAACGAACTAAATAAATGCATCGAAAGCTTATAATCCACCATGAAATTTGGTTCAAGATTACAATCGCCTAACTAAATCCAAATTGCTTCAAGTTTATTGAAGATCCATTTATCCGCCAATACAATAACCACCATGCTCATTTACTATACATAAAGAATTTATAATCCACCAAACATCTTTGACTATCTCGTCAAAGTCACAATCACCTAACTAAATCTCCACTTCATCTCCATTTTATATAACCTTATTTTCAGAATCATACCATGGGCATTAGTGACACCCTTAGGTTTTTGTAAAACATTTATGAGTAACAAAAATTCTTCCCAAGTCCTATGATTTATGCGACTAGCATGGCTAAGCAATACTATTAAATTGCACATATGACCCACATTTATTTGTGACCACTACATGGTGAAGGAACGGTATTATCAAAGGAGGGTGTCAATATCAAGCACATAGAGCATAGCGAAACCCTAGCTAATTTACTAAGCATAAGAATGTCAAAGGGGTGTCAATATCAAGCACATAGGGCATAGCTAAACCCTAGCTAATTTACTTAATAGCAATACTAGTAAACAATACTTTATGCATGAAAAATAATTCTAAGTGTAATGCAAATATGGGTTCAACATGATCAAAGTAGGTTTCTTGCCTCGCTCAGCAAAGTCTTCAATGGTACTAGTCACTCCTCGAACGTCCTTGAATCTTTCAAAAGATAATGATTTCTACTCGTTGGAAAAATAAAATGAACACACAATCAATAAACAATATGTGCAAATGGATCCAAAATTTACATAAGTAGTATCATTGGAAAGAGGAAACTTTAGATGAATTCTGGAAGTACCCTGGATTTTAGAAAAAGAGAAATGGTATTGTGGGCCAAAGATGTACAGAAATAGCAAACGAAAATTTGACAGGACAAGACCAGGTATATGAAATCCAATCATATAATCCAAATACAAACTAGTTCCTTCTGTTTCGATATAGAAAGACCAGGTATGTTCCTGGATGTATGTATTATATTCTAATGGTATACTCCAATGGTACACATGAGACTTTTATACCAAAACAGAGGGAGCAATTCATAATTTTATCTTTCATCCATCGGTATACTCCAATGCTAACATTAGGTAGTAACAAATCTGCCTCCGGGATTGATGTGTGCAGCCCTCAAAACTAGTTACTGACACTAATTTGGCCTTATGTCAAGATAATGATCAATAGACAGTATAGCCTGCGATATATGGATAACACCACAAGCGCCGGTATGATATGTGGTGAAGACGTATAGGGTATATAAACCTCCCAATGGAAGTATGGATTTGCCAGTATTTAACTATGATTGTTCAAAGATTTCTAGTATCTTCATTAGAGAGACTACACAGATCATAGCAGCTAATAACAAAGACTGCGCAAATTACAAATATAATTTCAGATTTGTTGTGTGTCTCTGAACATCTCAGAAGCAAGCACACAATTGTATAAAGTATACAATCATGTCAAAGCCATACTGCTGCTGCTCCTAGACCACCTTGTTTTACAAGACAACCCGTTGAGATAACGTTTTGGACATGTACATTTTGACAAGAATATAGGGTATGTCATAACTAAAGAGAAGAGTTTCACAAGCAAACAATGGAAAAGGAAGGTCAAGTAGAGAAATATAAATCGAGACAAAAAATACAGTAACATAAAAAAATTGATAATTAAACCCACATAATTTTAACAACACTGCAAGAATGCAACAACCAAACGAGTAAACTCCCAAGTAGCATACCTTCCATTTGGGATATCAATCTTTTTTGTTGTACTACCACTCTGGTATCCACCACCATATGAAGAATACTGATGTGTGTTTCCTTGAGAAGAAAAGGGTGGGATGGAAGAACCATGCCTGGAAACAAAACAACAACTCATTATATTACTGATAGCTGCAGATCTGTTGAGTGAGAAGAACCTTCATGTGGACAACATAAAACAGGACAATAATGTCAGTACATAAGTAAAAAAACTAATAACATTCGGAGGTGACTGAAAATATTACTGGAAATCTCATCATCTATGTACTACATGAGATAATCAAATATTTGGCTCTGTGCCGATAGACAATCGTCAATGCAGTATGTTACCGTTTTTTGCATGTTAAAAAGGAATCACGGAAACTATTGTCACTTGTTGCATCTAGCAAACATGGGCCAGTTCCATGAGACATTGAATAAAATATTACATGATATAACAAAATCGAACTATGGATACTATTGATCATCTACACAAGATATACTTGCCAGAATTATTAACAAACTCTACTAGCCATCCTTATAAGCCCGTAATAATATTGGAGCTCATTATAAGGAGATCTAGACTCCCTAGCGAGGATAAAGGAATTGCTAGGCGTTTTCTTGTTGCCTAGATCCTAGTACGGTTAACCTTCGCCTAGGCGGGCTATTTTCTTCCACTACTTCCTAAACATATCGCTAAATCGCATGGATCGCATAGCAGTACTCAGCAGCTAAGGCCCACTTGGTGGCGAGAGAGAGAGAGAAAAGGGAGAGGGTGACGGGTGGGAGCCAGCTGTGTAGTATGTATATGTATAAATTTCATGTAGATTTGATGAGAAACTAGTGACACTATCTTTTGACTTGGGTTGGGTTTGATTTGTGGGGTACGGACAATGGCAGCATCAAGACCAACTTATTAAACAGGAACTCAACATGTATATAATTTGACTGCCATGCACATGCACATACTATATTCAAACTCGGCCTACAGGAACAACCTAAACCTCTGTTTTATTCTACACAAGAGTAATCAAACATCTAGTCATGTTAAACTCGGCGCGAAAATAACATATATACACTGAAAAATACATGTAGCTGTCGTACTTATTAAATCTTGTCACTTGCTGGGCACAAACACTGAAAGTCATATACTGTAAATTTATACAAGAATATTTTCACATGGCATAATTTTTGTTGAGCTTCTCAGGGATGAGCATGCAACTAAAAATTAATTAATGTGCAGTGTTAAGTTTCATTGTCTGCCAGGACCATCATCGTACTATTCCCAAACCAATACAATTATATTAGTAGGAGAGGGTCGATAACAGAAACTTTATATAATAATGCAGCAAGTCTGCAGCAAAATGCTGAACATCAACATGCATATGGGTAATTGGGATATTCTAATAAGCATGTACAACTACACGGACTTTAGCGTCGACTCTACTAAACCTTAGTATCAGGGACTAAACAAAAAGGAGAGAAGAAGCAGGAGAACATTAAGGAGCGTACTGTGGTTCCATGAGGTTGGCCAGTACTCCAACAAGTTGAAGATACTGAGGTGGCAGAAGCTGTGGCATGCGACATGCTAGGACTGAAGTCATGGGCACTGCGACCAGGGGTATGGTGGCACACAAGAGTTAATTAAGTAGTATGACACCAGGTCGACCTCACAGAATATCGTAGTTGTTGGAATCACACTTGCTTATATTCAACCTTTAGTTCTGATGCTTCTCAAGCCAACATACTTGCACCTGAAACATAAGTTTTATGGTAAGCTTCACATGAACATCATTTCGAAAGATGGAATATCAAAGTTAACGACATGACACATGCAATCAGCTATAGCCTTGTTATGTTCCTCACTTACACAAAATAGAGACCGTTGAGTACAATGATTCCTGTTGTGCATTGCATTTGCATCAAACACATGATGTGTACATTGTTAAGGAAATCAAAGCCTGAATTGTTTACAGAAATTTTTTATATAAACTATGAAGACTTCACCGGGAAGAGAGACTTGCCTAGAGCAAAGAATGGAGCATTCAGACACACATTGTGCCGTCTTCTCCGCTTTTCATAACGAATGCTCCCTCTAGTCAGTTCAAGTTACATGAATGAAAGCTTCTCCCTACAATGAGAATGAGATACTAAGTATAATCAACAACCAGTATAATGAATACCAATGGAAGCCATGGCTGGGCTGCAGCCTCACCATGGTCCTCCCATAACGAGCTAACTTCTTATTCCCCTACATCATTGTAATCATGAGAAATAAATTTCATATAGTGTGCATGCCATAAATTGAAGGAGAGAAATAAGACATATACATACAAGAAGAAATCTGAATCGAGCATTTCATCGAACACAAGACTCGGAAAATCTCGAGCAAAAGGGGTAATCCAGTAGCATGAAGGAGAAGCAATTACGATTGGACTGTCCTTAATGCTGAGGTGCGAGAGAGACTGAGCGGCACACACATGCACGGGCGCGAGAGGCACGCCCATGACGCCGAGGAGCAACCGGAGGTCGTAGTGGGCTGCATCAGCGCCAGCCGCCTTGCAGACACGACGACTGCGTTCGCGTGAGATTAACGAGGACCAACCGCCCCAACCTCCCCTTCCTCCCACACCGCGGCCCCCGCCATCGGCGACTCCAGCTTAAACTCCCTCCCCACGCTGCCAGGAGGGCCTCGCCTTATTGAGATGGGTGAAGACCGTGACGGGAAGCAGAGGAGGTACCATGGTGCTTATCCAGATCTTCGGGATGGTGAATGTTAGCCGTCGCTTATCCAGATCGTCGGGGCGCCGCGAGCGGGGTGGAAATGCTGGGGCGCGGCCTTAGTAGGAAAGGAGGCGCGCTGTGGCGGTGGGTGGAGCGGCTAGCGGTGGCCGCGGGAGGCGCTTGCCTGCCGGCGGCGGTGGGAATACGGCAGATCAGGGTTGGTTAGATAAATGGGCTGTCTCTTCGTCGTCAGATAAATGGGTTGCGGTGGGCAGAACAAGCCCAATTTACCAGAGGGCCCCGTTACAGGTGTTTCTATAATCCGGCGCATACCCGCTCCACTCTAGGCCGGCCCATATTTCTTTTCTTTCCTGTTTTAAACGCCCCAAAAAAGGTGCGGGCAAAAGGATTCGAACTCAGGACCCTGCGTCCGAAGGTAACAGCAGTAAAAAAGAATTCCAAATTCGAATGAACTTTTTTCAAAATCGATGAACTATTTTTCAAAATTGATGAACTTTTTTAAAAATTGTGAACTTTTTTGAAAATCAATGAATTTTTTCAGTTCGTTATATTTTTCTATTCGTGATTTGTTCTGAAATCTGTGAACTTTCAAATTTTCTTCCAAAAAAATC
Source organism: Triticum aestivum (assembly GCF_018294505.1). Classification (NCBI taxonomy): domain Eukaryota; kingdom Viridiplantae; phylum Streptophyta; class Magnoliopsida; order Poales; family Poaceae; genus Triticum; species Triticum aestivum. The sequence continues at coordinate 684,774,527 of NC_057803.1, read as the reverse complement.
ACGTTTTCCCAAATCTGTGTGCAATAAATAGCGCAACTTTACTTATTCTTATATCTTTCACGCTGGAAATATTCACGAGCGATTGGTTGTTCTAGTGGTTAGTCAACTGGAACAGGAACTTGATGTCGCGTGGTTGAATCCTTGTGGGAGCAACCCTTTTTAGTGGAAGATAAGGCGTGTCGTGCACCGGCCCAATAGGCGTGGCTGTTTTTTTTTCTAGAATACGCACGAGCATGCGTATCATATATTCATAGAAGAAGAGGCCAAGATGACCGATACAACGCCTTTCGGCACAATGCTACACCAAGAGGTTAGCATCCACGTCCACCATCACAACACCGACACACTACTTGCCCTGCCCAAACTCAAGCCATAAATGGCGAAGATGTAGAACACATCCGAATCCAACACCTCGGAGCACGACCTTCAAACCAAACTAGATCAACGCACCGTCCACTCTTAGTGTCTAGGAGATCGGCAAGTGAACAACAGGAGCTAGCCTAACTCGAGGAAGACATCTCAAAAGAGGCGTCGAAGATGGAGTACATTGCGCCCTGGATGCCCATGCCCACGGCAACAACCAACATGTGACAACATGTGACAAAGCCGCGTGGCCGAGGCAAACGAGGCAACCCACACCAGGTACTCCTCCATGAAAGACACTCCAAGCACCCACGCAGCGTCTCCAAGGAGAGGACGACGCCATGGTGCCGCCGCTGCCTGGCCCGGCGAACCGAGCCTGGGGTTTCCCTCGGTGCTTGATCAGGGGATGGACATGGCCATGACAACGCCTCCAGGGAGGAGACGGCGCCCACAGGCGTCATCGTTGCCCGCAGCCGCAGCAGCGCACGGATTTCTCCTGACCATGTCCATCAAGTCTCCGCATCATAGCAAACTGGGAAGGGGGAGCAAAGTTGTCACCTTGGGCCATTACCGTGGAGAGGGAAGTAGCATGTCGCTGTCGTCGAGCCATAGATCAGCCAGCAGCAACCACACGCCACCAAGATCTCGAACCACCGCGCCACCTTGTCGCACGGTTTTCCGGGGCCGCTGCCCCGGCTTCCACACTGAGGATCCATTTTCCGGAGCCGCTCCGCCACTAGCCAACACCCGCCTACCATCCATGGGCCAACACCGCCATCACCAGGACATCTTTGCACCACCTCGAGCGACGTCGTCGCGCCGCCCCCGTCCATCCATGGCACACCGCCACCACCGCGGATCCGCAGACGCCAGCCGGAGCAGCCACGCCCCAGCCCGCCTGCCATGCGCGGAGGCCTTCCATGGAAGCCGTCGTCCTGGCCGGATCTGGGAGAGCACGGACCCCCGAAACGAGGCCATCCCGTAGCCCCCACGCCGGGAACCGCCGGCCACCGCACTCCCCTGCCTCCGCGTCCCCGGGGCCGCCGCCCCGGCATGCCCGCGCCGGTCAGCCGCCATCCCCGCCCCCAGCCGATTCCAGCTGTCGCCAGCGCCACCACGAGAAGGAGCCGCCCCCGGCGCCGTTTGGCAGCGGGGGCCCGCCGCCACCGTGGCGCAAACGCCGGCGACAGCGGCGGAGAGGGAGCACCTGAGGGAGGGCTTCTAGGCGGCGGCGCGGTTGCGCCCCCGGAGTCGCCTGGAGAGCGACTCGGGAGGATGGGGAAAGGTCGACAGAGCGCTAGCTTCCTAAACCGGCGCATAAAGCGTCGTTTAGGAGCTCCCCTCCATTTCGGCCAGTATTTAACACACGCGGGAGAGGTGACTACAACCACCAGATCGGACGACCAAATATGTTCAGATCGTGAAAATGGACAGCCAGAAATGCAAATCGCTGAGAGGGCTCGCTTTAGGTGTGGTCATGCTGTTTTAACTAGACCATAGTGGCGCGTGTTACCGCGCCTGTCGGTTTTTTCTATAAAATGATAGGAATTTCTATAAATATATTAAGACATGAACCATAAAAGTAAATTTGCATTAAGATCAATAAATATCTCCAGTAATTATTTTTTGTGAGCGATTAAGTGCCTGTTCGGCAAGCGTCCTCTCCGCAGCTCAGCTCCTAGAGAGGCTGGAGTAGCTGCGGAGTGCGCCGAACGCGTTGGCTTCGTGCCTCTCCCACAGCGGAGCGGAGTGGCTTGTAGGCCATTTTTTTGGAGTTGGAAAAGTGCCGCTCCGTGCGCTTCGTTTCTGGATAGAGCTGGGAGTTGGAAAGCGGGGAGTGGACGTCTGCCGAACAGGGCCTAAATATCTCAGTAATTAAACATATAAAATTAGTTGATACTGAACGAAATAGTGCAAAGTCGGTTCGAGCCTTGTGGGTATTTAGTGCCTGTTCGGCAAGCGTCCGCTCCGCAGCTCAGCTCCTGGAGCGGCTGGAGTAGCTGCGGAGTGCGCCGAACGCGTTGGCTTCGTGCCTCTCCCACAGCGGAGCGGAGTGGCTTGTAGGCCATTTTTTTGGAGTTGGAAAAGTGCCGCTCCGTGCGCTCCGTTTCTGGATAGAGCTGGGAGTTGGAAAGCGAGGAGTGGACGTCTGCCAAACAGGGCCTTAGTTAGGACTGTCCATGGATAAATGTTCGATTTTTGTTATGCATCCTACCCGCCACCTTGTTAGCCTTTAACTCCAGGTGCATACGACCTCGCAACATGCTCTAATTTACCATTTGTAAAAAAGCACACCATTATAGTATTTCCCTGCTAATTTTTCTTGTATTTAAGCATTTACAGAGCTATAATATATTTTCTTAATAGCACAGATTAACACCTCTTGAAGAATCAACAATCCAAACAATATACCAGTTTAGGGGGTATTCCTAAATTATGAACCCAAAATTTTAGGATGATTCTTAGTCTTCACACCATGTATATTCATAGTAACTCACCACAAATACTTCACTCCATATATATTCAGATAACTTTACTCCATATTCAGATAATTCACATGACACAAATTTTGAGTATATGGCACGACAGTTGGTGAGTGCAAGTCTGTTTCATCAACCAATGCTACCTGCAGATTTTCAACCTTACATGAGGTAAAAGATATGGACCAAACATATAATTATTGGCAGTGGGATTCCTTACCCCTAATCAACCATTAGTTGGAAAGCCTATAGAAAAAAACACTAGGGCAGAGAGGAAAGTAATTTGATAAATTTGGAAGAAAAATATAATTCTGTCACTACATAGTTAATGATTTCTGTTGTGAGAATCCTTTTTTGCTTATAGTTTCAGCTATTTGTTCTGCTATAGATAGGAAAGTAGAAAAGGCACCTCAAGTTTCAGACTGTCCCAAACTTATGCAAGTTATGCAACAAGATATCTTCCTGCAAAAAAAGCAACAAGATATTACACTTTTTGTGTATATATAAAGTCAGGATAAATAATTAAGAAGGAAATATATCTTATAAGGTTTGTTCACAATTACCATCAAGAAGGTCGCCGAGTTTCCTTCTGCTCACATAACACCCTGAAACAATTCTTCTAGAGCCCTGTATTTTTTTTCACAGACGTAAACCACCCACAGTTGGTCTCATGGCTGACAGGCTATTGGCAAATAGAGGATCCGAAGAAAACAGTAAGGACTTTTGAGCCATTGAATCCAACACCCTGCAGTAATATAATCAAATCTCGACTGGAATTAGTACGGCAAGATATAGCCTCGTGCATGATATTATACTCCACATCAAGAAAATGGTGAATCAAGGAGAAGTTGATGTATATGCCAAGTAGAGTAGGAAAAATTATAATGCCTTGTTCATCACACTGCCAAAACATTATGAAAAGTAAGAATCTTCCTGTCTTTTTAGATCGAACATAATTAAGCTTAGTCTCAATCATTGATCAGAAATTCAGAAGTGATGTGAGATTCTCACCTGACAGAAAAAAGGTTGTCGTGGGACAAATCAAGAAACCTATTATCCCAGTTTTAAATCAATCCAGAAGTAAATCAAGCAACAACGGACTGACCTTGTTTGAGGATGCAACCAGAACCACCGTCCGTTGCACATAGAGAAGGATATCGTAGGCAAAAAGGAGTGTGCCGGCAGCAGACAACAATGTTGGAGCAGATGATGCCAGCTTGCAGCCTTGGAGTGAATCCAAGCTGCAAAGCCAATGGAGGCCGGGAAAGTCGTCGAGCGTCAGGACCAGGAAAGGCATGAGGAATCAGGAATTCAAAATCTAAGTAGAGAAATTACATATAATGAACCAAAGAATATAAATAGGCTTATACGAAGTAAGGAGAACATAGGGAATCAGGCCACTAATTGATGCACCACCATCGAACTTGACCAGGGAACAGACCGGCGACACAATCAAATCATACAGGAAAGGGGGAGCGTCGGGAGACGAAGTATATATACACACCTCCATTAATTGCCGTCGGCGAGTGGCGCACATCACCCGCGATGAATTCTCCATTGAACTGACAATTGATTGCCTCCTTCAATCCCGGCAAATCCGTTTCACTGGTATGGCTCACGAACAGTCCACCACCGCTTCGCCTGATCGCATCTACCCGCGTAGGAGGCTAGAACCTGCTTGGTCGCATGGTTCGCTGCGTCTGCGTGACAGGCAAGGCCGCGTGATCGCATCGCCAAGCTTGGCTCGCGGTCGCTATGCGGGTCTTCATTCATGTCCACCGTACATCACCATGCCAGGGTTGCGGTCGAGCGAGCGTAATAAGGGTCGTGTAGAGGCCTGTTCTTTTCCTCTTTTTTTAGGCAAACTCGTAGCCTGTTCTTTTCCTCTCGCTACAGATAAGGGTCGTGTAGAGGATGGGAAGTTGGCCAAGTAGGCCCAAAATAACATCAGTGGCCCAAAATTGTCACCGAAGTAGCGTCCCAGTACGGACAGCGGCCCACGCGGGATTAAAAGCCAGTCGGACGGCCAAAAATGCGTACAAGTGATGATCCAACGGTCTCAACGCAGATAGCCTGGGATGGCCGGAAAAGTGTTCGGTTATAATGTTTCTAAATAATAAATTTCAGACTTTCTCAAACAAAATAGTTTGCCTGAATAAAAACGCATCATGTTTGTTTCATGGGATTCCTCACATCTAGAATCAAGATTGTGCACAAGTGCCAAAGCAAGCGTCCACAACATTAGAAGATTATATTTAGGACGTGACTCGTCGGCACCCGTTGGCTAGATTGTCGATCAGGGCACACACCCGTAAAAGGAAACCCCCTGCCAGCTGTCATATGTAAAAAGGAAAGGGTTGTCCCCGCGCCCCCGCAACAGAAAAAGATTCGGTCCCCACCAAAATCAAGGACTGAATCAAAACGTAGTTGGACGTCGCTGTCCAAACTAGCGTCCACCCTACGCTAACGCTCACGCAACATCATACCTACACAAACCATCTGGACCCTTTTCCCTGCTTCTCCTTCTTCCTCCACCTCGATTGCCCCCAAGGACGCCATTGTTACTGGATCCATAGCTCCATGGCTATAGCTGAAGTTTGACCCAGCCCCAAAATCCATAACAGCACCTTTCAGAAAACTCTTGCCCCCCACCCCTCCCCCATAGGCCCTGCCCCTCTCATACTTCTGCTGGTATGTAAAATCTTCCTCCTTTCCCTCATGGGCTCCCTCATTGCTGCAGGAAAAAAAGAATGATAAAACATAGGGAAAATAGAGGAGGATGCATATAATTGTAGACAAGTTCCATCCACAGGATTAGCAAGTCAAAATAGATCTGCAAGCAGGTTTGGTTTCCCGCCCTAAGATCACACGATTTGTTAGGGGGCAAAGGAATGAGAAAACATAGGGAAATAGAGGAGCATGCATATAATTGTAGACAAGTTGCATCCACAGGGTTGGCAAGTCAAAATAGATCTGCAAGCAGGTTCTGTTTTCCCTCAAACAGCACAACATTTGTTGGGATGTATGCAATTACACTAGTTTCTCATCGAGCAAATTGATGTTGCAATCTAGGCAATAACAATGTTAATTTCGAGTAGATAATGTGTTTAGCTAACAAGACTTTGACATTTTCAGGTCTCGGGCAAGTTCATACATAGGGGTGACAACTCTAAATTGATTTGTAAGCAGGTTCTGTTTTGCAGGAAAAATAACATACCCAGCCACCCCCTCCTAGTTTCCCATGAATTATCAGGTGTATTGTGTTAAAAAAACAAGTTGTTATTGCAAAACTAGGCAAATAACAATGTTAATTCAACCATCTTAATTTTCATGAATGAAAACAGGCAAGTTGTGTTGTAATAAAAGTACATTTTGAATTGAAATGGAAAAAAAAGAACATGTTCACTACTACAAAAAAAGATGTAGGGCAAAGATATAGTATAAAAATACCTAGTAAGTTGCTTTCTCTTGGAATTCGTCTTTCTTCATTTACCTGCTGATTTTTGTAACATTGATAATGAAACTATGGTTTCCAAAAAAAAGCATATAGTGTAACAACTATTATAGAAGTGGGATAGAAGTTTTATGAAGTGACAAAAAAGCACTACAAGGACAAACCCCTGATCGGGTCTAGAACACACGAATCAAGTCTAGAAACAAATGTGCAACTCCTATGAAAAAATGAGACATAATTCTCCTATAGTTTTTTACTTCCTTCATAAAGATGCACAGTTCCGCTACAACTTCTACAGTTCTGCCACATCTTTAGTCTTCATATTCCTACAAAACACAAAAAAAGCAAAAGAATGTAGTTCAAACTAAAAGAATGATATGGTCTCACTTTTGTAACCTGAAAGTCAATCATTTCTGTAAGTTGAAAAAAATATGGTGCGATTCCATAAATGAATTTGCTCATATTTTATTATGCTTTTGCAGCTAGAGTTGCCTTGAATATTATTGTTAGTTGCCTTTAAATCACCGTCTTTTTCTTGCTTTTTCAGGTTTGAAAATGATTGACCTGAATGAGTTGCCTGATGATACAAACTGTGAAGTGCCTAGTGCAGATGGCGTGGGAGTTCAAGACCCCATGTACTGCACGCAACCTGCTGCCCCACAAACTGGTGGAGAATATAATGAATCTGTTGCTGAATCTCCTAATCCCGAAATTTCCCAACATACTGCTGCCCAGTCTGACGAAGCCATCCATGCAAATAGTGACACTTTTAATGACACAACTACAGTTGGTGAAACAGGGGGAACTATTGCACAAGGAGGTTTGGGAATAGATAATGATGATGAAGCTTGGTCCCAGTCGAGAGAACCTTTCATAGGCATGAGGTTCGATACTCTTGAGGGTGCCCAACAACACTACAATGCCTATGATCTCCGCCTTGGGTTTTCAATCAAGATGGACACACCTCGAGGAAATCTTCTTTTACTGGCCAGCTGGAAAATCAACAGTTTGTTTGGAACAAGTTTCGAAAAGCAAAAGTTGACGATGGAGGTGCAAAAGTTGCCCCTACCCTAGATGAGCTTCAAGATATTTGTGAAAATGCAGATGACGATGATGCACATGATGACATAGTTTTCATTGATGATCAGTGTGCAAAGAAGAAGAGAAGAAAGAAACGAAAACGAGATACAATAGTGCAGACAGGGTGCAAGGCAATGATGGTTGTGAAGCTAAAGGATGGTCGGTGGGAAGTGATGTCGCTTGAAGCTACGTCGGTATTTCCCTAAAGAGGAAGGGATGATGCAGCACAGCGGCGGTAGGTATTCCCCTCAGATATGAAACCAAGGTTATAGAACCAGTAGGAGAACCAAGCAACACAACGTAAACAACTCCTGCACACAAATAACAACTCCTCGCAACCCGACGTGTAAAAGGGGTTGTCAATCCCTCTCGGGTAACGGTGCCAGAAATTGGTGCGTGATGAGAGAAAGTTGTAATAGATTGAATAAATATATTGCAAATAAAATAAAGTGCAACAAAGTATTTTGGGGTTTTTGGATTAATAGATCTGAAAATAAAAGCAAATAAAAGTATATCACAAAGGCAAATAATATGAGAAAGAGACCCAGGGGCCGTAGGTTTCACTAGTGGCTTCTCTCGAGAAAAATAGCAAACGGTAGGTGAACAAATTACTGTTGGGCAATTGATAGAACTCCAAATACTCATGAAAACATCCAGGCAATGATCATTATATAGGCTTCACGTCCAAGATTAGTAGACCGACTCCTTCCTGCATCTACTACTATTACTCCACACATCAACCGCTATCCAGCATGCATCTAGTGTATTAAGTTCATGGAAAAATGGAGTAATGCAATAAGAATGATGACATGATGTAGACAAGATCTATCTATGTAGAGATAGACCCTATCGTTTTATCCTTAGTAGCAACGATACATACGTGTCGGTTCCCTTTCTGTCACTGGGATCAAGCATCGTAAGATCGAACCTGCTACAAAGCACCTCTTCCCATTGCATGATAAATAGATCAAGTTGGCCAAACAAAACCCAAATATCGGAGAAGAAATACGAGGCTATAAGAGATCATGCATAAAAGAGATAAAAAAACTCAAATACTTTCATGGATATAAAAAAGATAGATCTGATCATAAACTCAAAGTTCACCGATCACAACAAACACACCACAAAAGAGTTGCTTCATATGGATCTCCAAGAGACCATTGTATTGAGAATCAAGAGAGAGAGAGATGAAGCCATCTAGCTACTAACTACAGACCCGAAGGTCTACAAAGAACTACTCACGCATCATCGGAGAGGCACCAATGGAGGTGGTGAACCCCATCTGAGATGGTGTCTAGATTGGATCTGGTGGTTCTGGACTCTGCGGCGGCTGGATGAATATTTCGTCAACTCCCCTAGGGTTCTGGAAATATTGGGGTATTTATAGAGCAAAGAGGCGGTCCGGGGGGCACCCGAGGTGGGCACAACCCACCAGGGCGCGCCTGGGCGTTGTGCCTCCCTCGGGGCACCCCCCAGGCGCAGCCAGGGCCCGTTGTGTTCCTTTTGGCCCATAAAAATTCTCCGTAAAGTTTCGTGGCATTTGGACTCCGTTTGATATTGATTTTCTGCGATGTAAAAAACATGGAAAAAACAACAACTGGCACTTGGCACTATGTCAATATGTTAGTACCAAAAATGATATAAAATGACTATAAAATGATTATAAAACATCCAAGATTGATAATATAACGGCATAGAACAATAAAAAATTATAGATACATTGGAGACGTATCAACATCCCCAAGCTTAACTCCTACCCGTCCTTGAGTAGGGAAGTGATAAAAACATAATTTTTGACGTGGAATGCTGCCTAACTTGTCATATCATATTTCTTTCTTTATAGCATGGACATTTGGACTTTTATATTGTTCGAAGCAATAGTCTAGTTTTGACATGATAATTTAAATACTCAAGCATATCAACAAGCAACCATGTCTCTCAAAATATCAATGCTAAAATAAGTTATCCCTAGCTCATCATGCTCAACCATTGATCCATTCATGAAACACACTCGCATATTAGCTATGTCCAATACTCAAGTACGATCATATTGCCTCCTAGTTGGTGCTTTTATAAGAGAAGATGGAGACTCAAAATAAAAATTGCATAAAGTAAAAGAAAGGCCCTTCGCAGAGGGAAGTAGGGATTTGTAGAGGTGCCAGAGCTCAAAGCGAAAAACTTAGAGATAAAAAACATTTTGGGAGGTGTATCCATCTCACCAACGAAAACGTCTTAGAGTTCCCAATACTTTCCATGCTTAGATATATCATAGCGGTTCCTAAATGGAAAATAAAGTTTTCTCCTTTTCCACCATACTTTTACTTTCCATGGCTAGCCGTATCCACGATTGCCCTCCATACTAACACTTTCCAAGAAATTTATTATTTGACAACATAAATAAAATTCATTTTTTTGCATTTTGGGACTGGGCATCCCTAATACCTTTGCCTTACTCTCGTGCAATGACAAGTGAATAAACACTCATCTTGAGAATAACACATCTAGCATGGAAAATATTAGCCACCCCTCACCGCTCTGAGAGCGAAACAAACACACAAAAGAGAAGTTTATTTTTGAAAATTAGAGATGGCACATGCAAATTTGCTTAGAACGACAAAAGAATACCTCATATAGGTAGATATAGTGGACTCATGTGGCAAAACTAGGTTAAAGGTTTTTGGATGCACAAGTAGTGATCATACTTAGTGCAAAATGAAGGCTAGTAAAAGATTGGGAAGCAACCAACTAAGAAACGAATAATCTCATAAGCGAGAATTAAGCATAACTAACACCAAATAATGCACCAAAAGTAGGATATAATTTCATTGCATAACTATTGACTTTCATGCTTGCATAGGGAATCACAAACCTTAACACCAATATTCTTACTAAAGCATAATTACTCATCAAGATGACTCACATCATCATATCTCAAAACTATTACTAAGAATCAAGTTTATTTTGTCCAATGATCTTCATGACAGTTTTTATTATATCCTTCTTGGATATCTACCACTTTGGGACTAACTTTCATATGTTGCTTTTGACAAGCTCAAACAAATATAAGTGAAGATCACGAGCATAATATTTCTTTCTCTCAAATTAATTTAAGTGAAGCAAGAGAGAATTACTTGAAAAAATTACTAACTCTCAAATAAATCTAAGTGAAGCAAGAGAGCAATTCTACAAAAACACTAAGCACACCATGCTCAAAAATATATAAGTGAAGCACTAGAGCAAGTCCATAGCTCATAAAAATTTAAGTGAAGCATAGAGAGCAATTCTAACAAGTCATGACATAATTTTGGCTCTCTCAAATAGGTGTATCCAGCAAGGGATCAAGACTTAAAACAAAAAATAAAACAAGCAAAGACTCATATCATACAAGACGCTCCAAGCAAAACACATAGTATGTGACGAATAAAAATATAGTTTCGAGTAAAATACCGATGGTTGTTAGAAGAAAGAGGGGATGCCACTCGGGGGCATCCCCAAGCTTAGTTGGCTGCTCATTTTTGTATAATAGCTTGGGCTGCCGGGGCATCCCCAAGCTTAGGCTCTTATACTCCTTATTCCTTCATCCATCGTAAGATAACCCAAAACTTGAGAACTTCAATCACACAAAACTCAACAAAACCTTCGTGATATCCGTTAGTATAAGAATAATAAATCACTAGTATAAGTGTTGTATTAAACCAATTCATATTTTGTTTTTGTATTATATCTACTGTATTCCAACTTTTCTATGGCAAAAACTCATCAAAGAAAACCATAGAGCCATCGAAATAAGCACACAACACAAAGAAAACAGAATCTATCAAAACAGAATAGTCCGTAACAATATGACTATTTCGAATACTTCTGTAACTCCAAAAATTCTGAAAAATTAGGATGACCTGAGAAATTTGTATATTGATCTACTTCAAGTGGAATGGGTATTTTATTGCTCTCTGGTAAAAAATGATAATTATTTTCATGAGCACAAAAGTTTTTGTTTTTTCAGCAAGATCAAACAACTATCACCCAAAAAGATCCTAAAGGCTTTACTTGGGACAGACACTAATTAAAACATAAAAACACAATAATAACAGTAGAATAATTGTGCTAACACACAAAAATAGAAAGCAAAAAGCAAAAATAAATTTTATTCATTGGGTTGCCTCCCAACAAGCACTATAGTTTTACGCCCTTAGCTAGGCATAAAGCAAGGATCTAAGTTTTGTCATCCTTCTTCTTAACCTTCTCAGAGGTGTTTTCATCATGGGGTTTTGTAAACACAACATAAAACATATTATCCATAGAAACCTTAGCATTCCTAAGTTGATGTTTATCATAACCTTTTTGATTCCCCGCAACAATCCAAGAATAATGTTGATTAACATTATTGAAAACCCGTTGGATTATATCTAGAACGGGGACTTCCTTTTTAAGATTCTCATCAAAGATTTTATTATCCCCAAGCAAATGTCTTAAAGCATAGTCACTATTGTAAATAATTTCATCTATCATAGGTTTTTCAGGATTCATACCATAAAAATCAAAGATTTCCCTAGCTTTCCCGTATTATGTAATCAAATTCATTCATAACGACAAGAGTGGCCAACCTTTTAGCTCTAGGACTCTTTATAACAGGAAGCTCAAAAACAATATTTGCAAAGTAGGATGGGTATGAATAAATTTACTTTCAATTTTTAGAACTAGTGCTGAAATAACATCTCCCTAAGATCTAGTAGTTTTAAGTATAGGAGCATCATCAAGACTTAGATTCCCAACACAATTGAAAAATTCCTGGATACATTCTTTTCCCATAATGTTCCCTTGCCCCAAGATAAAAAATTTAGCATCCAGATTGCCCGTACGTCCAATCTTAGGAATAAGGCCATCATCTGTTGGTGCCATACCGAAATCACTCATGATTGCAAGCAAAGGATAGATCTGACGAGAAAACGGCGAACGGAAAAGAGGGGCGAATAAAACGGCAATTTTTTGTGAAGTGGGGGAGAGGAAAACGAGAGGCAAATGGAAAATTATGTAAATTACAAGGAGATGAGACTTGTGATTAGGAACCTGGTATATGTTGAAGATCCTCCCTGGCGACGGTGCCGGAAATTCCTCTTGATGTCTCTTGAAGCTACGTCGGTATTTCCCCAAAGAGGAAGGGATGATGCAGCACAGCGGCGGTAGGTATTTCCCTCACATATGAAACCAAGGTTATCGAACCAGTAGGAGAACCAAGCAACACAACGTAAACAACCCATGCACACAAATAACAACTCCTCGCAACCCGACGTGTAAAAGGGGTTGTCAATCCCTTTCGGGTAACGATGCCAGAAATTGGTGCGTGACGGGAGAAAGTTGTAATAGATTGAATAAATAGATCGCAAATAAAATAAAGTGCAGCAAAGTATTTTTGGGTTTTTGGATTAATAGATCTAAAAATAAAAGTAGATCGCAAAGGCAAATAATATGAGAGAGACCCGGGGGTCGTAGGTTTCTCTAGTGGCTTCTCTCGAGAAAAATAGCAAATGGTGGGTGAACAAATTACTGTTGGGTAATTGACAGAACTTCAAATACTCATGACGATATCCAGGCAATGATCATTATATAGGCATCATATCCAAGATTAGTAGACCGACTCCTGCCTGCATCTACTACTATTACTCCACACATCGACCGCTATCCAGCATGCATCTAGTGTATTAAGTTCATGGAAAAACGGAGTAATGCAATAAGAACGTTGACATGATGTAGACAAGGCCCTTGAGCCAATACCGTCAAGATACTACCGCGCTGATGAACTAGACCGACCACCACGTGGGCGAGATAAAGGGGCTACTTATGCCGAACACCAGCCCCTACCACCTCACCATCGAGGCAAAGAGGTAGCAGCTCTGGGCTATAACTACGACTTAAGCCAGGACCTAGACAATAGAGCTGGTCAGGCCAGATTAATCTATGGATCAAGGGGGCGAGCCCCAACGCAAGACGACGGCCATCAAGCCTGGCGCGATAGGCATAACCTCACCCGGGCCGAAAACCGAATACGGATGTCATCCGAACTCCATCGCGACGTTCCCTGTTATAGAGGTGCCACACACCCCTTATGCTTCACCGATGAGGTAATGCAGCACCAGTTCCCAGAAGGGTTTAAACCCGTAAACATTGAAGCATATGATGGAATGACGAATCCCGCAGTATGGATTGAAGACTTTCTCCTCCATATTCACATAGCTCGCGGTGATGATCTCCACGCCATCAAATACCTCCCCTTAAAACTGAAGGGACCAGCATGACACTGGTTAAACAACCTCCCAGAGAGCTTCATTGGTAACTGGGAAGATCTGGAGGATGCCTTTAGAGACATCTTCCAAGGCACCTATGTCCGGCCCCGGACGCTGATGACCTTAGTCATATAGTTCAGCAACTCGGAGAGTCAGCCTGCAAACTCTGGACTAGGTTCTTAATTAAAAAGAACCAAATCATCGACTGTCCGGACACCGAAGCCCTCGCGTCCTTCAAACATAGCGTCCATGACGAATGGCTCGCCTGACACCTCGTCCAAGAAAAGTCGAAGTCCATGGCAGGCCCTACCGCACTTATGACCCACTTTTGCACGGGAGAAGACAGCTGGTTAGCTCGTAGAAGCAACAATACCAGCGACCCAGGAACCTCCGAAGCCAGAGACGGCAATGTGTGACGCCCCTGATTCAATCATACACTAATCATACACGCAAATGTGTACGATCAAGATTAGGGACTCACAGGAAGATATCACAACACAACTCTAGCCACAAATTAAAATAATACAAGCTTTATATTACAAGCCATGGGCCTCGAGGGTACATAAGCTCGAATACAAATGAGTCAGTGGAAGCAGCAATATCTGAGTACAAACATAAGCTAAACAAGGATGCCTTAAGAAGGCTAGCACAAACCAACATCGATCAAAAAGGCAAGGCCTCCTGCCTGGGACCTCCTAACTACTCCTGGTCTTCAGCGGCATCCACGTAGGAGTAAGCACCCTCGGGGTAGTAGTAGTCGTCGGTGGGGTCGTCTGGATCCTAGGCTCCACCACCTAGTTGCGACATTCGAGAAGAATGGAAAAGGGGAAAAGAGGGAGCAAAGCAACCGTGAGTACTCATCCAAAGTACTCGCAAGCAAGGATGTACACTACATATGCATCGGTGTCAATGAAAAGGAGTAGTATTTGTGGATTGAACTGCAGATTGCCAGAAGAGAAGGGGGAAAGCATAGACTATCGAAGACTAGCATCTTCAACATCTTCAGCGGTCTTGCAGCATTAGAAGAGTGCATACTAGCATAAGTAAAGTAGTAATAGTGTTATCAACCTCGCCCAGAGATTCTTCCTCGTCTCCCTGTGAGAAAGCAATCCCAGAGCCATACTATCCATTTCTCATCACAAGTATCCAGTTCTAGTTGTATCAATTGGGATACAACTCCGAGTGTCCGTTACCGTAGGACCGACTATCGATAGATGTTTTCTTCCCTGCAGGGGTGCACCAACTTACCCACCACGCTCGATTAACTCTGGCCGGACACACTTTCCTGGGTCATGCCCGGCCTCGGCCAAACAATACGCCGCAACCCGACCTAGGATTAATAGAGAGGTCAGCACGCCGTACTAAACCTATGCCCCCAAGGATCTTGGGCCATCGCCCCGGGAACTCCTGCACATTGCGTGGGCTGCCGGTGAGCAGGCCTAGCTACCTCCTTAAAAAGGCAGGAGCTTACCAGTCCAACCCAGCGTGCGCCGCTCAGTCGCTGACGTCTAATAAGCTTTGGCTGATGCATACGACGCAGAACACCCATACAATGCCCACGTGATGGTTAGTGCTATCAGGCCAGAGGCCCCTCGGATCAAATATCCAAATCGTAGTGGATTAGGAACGCGCGGTAACAAGCAGAGACTCACGAAAGATGTGACCCCATCACCCCGTCTTGAGTACTTGCGGCAAGGGCTAAGAATGCCCGGCCACGCCTCGTAAGTATCTCGCGGGCACCTTCCAGGTCAACCCGACTCCACATCACTCGCAATTAAGCTCGCGTGGGTACCCCTCAGGGCTGACCCATCTTTAGTAACATGGTTCAGTGTAAAGTCATAGTAGCCATAGTAACTGTGTGTCTAACACCAAGGGAAACCTTGAGGAACCACCCTCGGTGGATTCCACTCGATGTAATCATCAAGGTGAACATAAGAGGAACCACCCTCGAGGTTCACACTTGAGGGGTTGCACGACAGAGTCATATCGGAAGTGGTTAAGGAGGAAATCACCCTTGATGACCACGACCGAATAGCTACACTACAGAGATCTCAACAGGAGTGATGTATGAGGTGTCACCCTCGGCACTCGATAGTAACTCTGTAGAGTTATACAACTAGGGGGTGATGTGCGGTGTCGGGGCCTGGACGTCGATCACGTTGATCGAGTCATCGAACATAAAGCGGGGCAACAAGGACAAGGTGGGGGTCACTGATGGATCACTAGCCAACCTATTCTAAGCAGTTTAGGATAAGTAGGTAAGGTAACAATAAGCAGGTTACAAAAGTAGGCTATGCATCAGAATAGGAGTAAACAGTAACAGTAGCAAAATCTAATGCAAGCATGAGAGACTGGAATGGGCGATATCGGGATGATCAAAGGGGGGGCTTGCCTGGAAGCTCTGCTGAAAAGGAAGAAGTGTCGTCGTCAACGTAGTTGATCACAGGGACATCAGCAGTGGTCTCGGGGTCTACCGAAGAAGAAGAGAGGGAAGAAACAGTAAATACAGAGCAAACAGAGGCATGGCATGACAATAGACAAATCTAGGGTGTTCTAACAGGGTGCTACACAATACCAGCGAAGGGGGAAACATCCGGGAAAGTTTTCCCGAAGTTTGGCATTTTCGGACAGATGAATCGGAGGGGGACAGTTGCATGTTCGCTATGCTAGGGGCATGTGATAGATGAATGGAGAGCGTATTCCGATTCGTCTCATCGTTCTGAGCAACTTTCATGTAGAAAACTTTTTCATTCGAGTTATGATTTATTTTATATTAATTTTCAAAGGTTTATAAGATTTTCTATTATTATTATTTTTATTTCGAAAATAAACAGTAAATGCTACGGGTACACCGAAGTGTACCCAGCATAATGGACATGTGGCTGATAGATGGGGCTAGAGGGCCCAGTTTGACCAAGTCAACAGAGACCAGTCAAGCAGTGAATAGTAGAAGTGGGTCTGCATGTGATCCTCACAACAGCTAATCTACCAGTTAAAATTACTCTAATTCTAATTAAGTTAATTAAACAAAGTTAATTAGTTAGTTAATTAAACAAAGTTAATTAACTTAATAATTAATTAACATTATTTTTATTTGTACCGGTATATTTATTTTTGTTTCTAGGGGCTGGACCCCGCCTGGAAGTGGCCCAGGAGGCCAACTGGGCGGGGGTAGTGGGCTATCGGGCCTTGCGGGGCGAAGGCGACGCCAGCGCAGGCGTAGGTAGCGACGGCCTCGGCGAGGGGCGGCGAGCGGCGTCGGCAGCAGATGTAGCCGGTGAGCGGGGCGGCCATCGGACCGAGCGGTTAGGAGGTCGGAGCATCGTGGGGAGACGGCGGCGGCAGCAGCCGAGGCCAACCGCGAGATACGCTCTACCACACATAAACCTCCTTATATCTTCCTCAAAACAGTCACCATACCTACCTATCATGACATTTCCATAGCCATTCCGAGATATATTGCCATGCAACTTCCATCATCATCATATACATGACTTGAGCATTTATCGTCATATTGCTTTGCATGATCATAAGATAGCTAGCATGATGTTTTCATGGCTTGTCCGTTTTTTTGATGTCATTGCTACGCTAGATCATTGCACATCCCGGTACACCGCCGGAGGCATTCATATAGAGTCATACCTTTGTTCTAGCATCGAGTTGTAATATTGAGTTGTAAATAAATAAAAGTGTGATGATCATCATTATTAGAGCATTGTCCCAGTGAGGAAAGGATGATGGAGACTATGATTCCCCCACAAGTCGGGATGAGA
Organism: Triticum aestivum; assembly: GCF_018294505.1. NCBI lineage: Eukaryota > Viridiplantae > Streptophyta > Magnoliopsida > Poales > Poaceae > Triticum > Triticum aestivum. The sequence continues at coordinate 684,757,096 of NC_057803.1, read as the reverse complement.
CTCCGGATGAAAAAAGAAAAAAAAGAAAAAAAGAGAAAGGCCAAAAAAGGTAGGCCCAAAAAAATGGGAGAAAAAGAGAGAAGGGACAATGTTACTATCCTTTTACCACACTTGTGCTTCAGAGTAGCACCATGTTCTTCATATAGAGAGTCTCTTGAGTTATCACTTCCATATACTAGTGGGAATTTTCATTATAGAACTTGGCTTGTATATTCCGATGATGGGCTTCCTCAAATGCTCGGGGTCTTCATGAGCAAGCAAGTTGGATGCACACCCACTTAGTTTCCAGTTTGAGCTTTCATAAACTTATAGCTCTTAGTGCATCCATTGCATGGCAATCCCTACTCCTCACATTGACATCAATTGATGGGCATCTCCATAGCCCGTTGATTAGCCGCGTCGATGTGAGACTTTCTCCTTTTTTGTCTTCTCCACACAACCTTCATCATCATATTCTATTCCACCCATAGTGCTATGTCCATGGCTTGTGCTCATGTATTGCGTGAGGGTTGAAAAGGCTGAAGTACATTAAAAAGTATGAACCAATTGCTCGGCTTGTCATTGGGATTGTGCATGATCTGAATGCTTTGTGTGGTGAAGATGGAGCATAGCTAGACTATATGATTTTGTAGGGATGAGCTTTCTTTGGCCATGTTATTTTGATAAGACATAATTGCTTGGTTAGTATGCTTGAAGTATTATTGTCTTAATGCCAAATGATAGACTATTGCTTTGAATCACTAGTGTCTTAATATTCATGCCATGATTAGATTATGTGATCAAGATTATGCTAGGTAGCATTCCACATCAAAAATTATCTTTTTTTATCATTTACCTACTCGAGGACGAGCAGGAATTAAGCTTGGGGATGTTGATATGTCTCCGTTGTATCTATAATTTTTGATTGTTCCATGCCAATATTCTACAACTTTCATATACTTTTGGCAACTTTTTATACTATTTTTGGGGACTAACATATTGATCCAGTGCCCAGTGCCAGTTCCTGTTTGTTGCATGTTTTTTGTTTCGCAGTAAATCGATATCAAACGGAGTCCAAATAGGATAAAAACTGACGGAGATTTTTTTTTGGAATATATGTGATTTTTGGGAAGAAAAATCAATGTGAGACAATGCCCGAGGGGGCCACGAGGCATGGGGCGCGCCCCAGGGGGTCAGGCACGCCCTGGGCACTCGTGGCCACCCCGTAAGGCGGTTGATGCCCTTATTTTGCCGCAAGAAAGCTAATATCCGGATAGAGATCATGTTAAAATTTCAGCCCAATCGGAGTTACGGATCTCCGGGAATATAAGAAACAGTGAAAGGGCAGAATCTGAGAACGTAGAAACAGAGAGAGACAGAGAGACAGATCCAATCTCAGAGGGGCTCTCGCCCCTGCCATGCCATGGAGGCCATGGACCAGAGGGGAAACCCTTCTCCCATCTAGGGAGAAGGTCAAGGAATAAGAAGAAGGAGGGGGGCTCTCTCCCCCTCGCTTCCGGTGGCGCCGGAACGCCGCCGTGGCCATCATCATCACTGCGATCTTCACCAACACCTCCTCCATCTCCACCAACATCTCCATCACCTTCCCCCCTCTATCTACAGCGGTCCACTCTCCCGCAACCCGTTGTACCCTCTACTTGAACATGGTGCTTTATGCTTCATATTATTATCCAATGATGTGTTGCCATCCTATGATGTTTGAGTAGATTTTCGTTGTCTTATTGGTGGTTGATGAATTGCTATGATTGATTTAATTTGCTTGTGGTTATGTTGCTGTCTTTTGGTGCCCATCATATGAGCGTGCACATGGATCACACCATAGGGTTAGTTGTATGTTGATAGGACTATGTATTGGAGGGCAAGAGTGACAGAAACTTCAACCTAGCATAAAAATTGATGCATACGGGATTGAAGGGGGACCAATATATCTTAATGCTATGGTTGGGTTTTACCTTAATGAACGTTAGTAGTTGCGGATGCTTGCTAATAGTTCCAATCATAAGTGCATAGAATTCCAAGTTAGGGATGACATGCTAGCAGTGGCCTCTCCTACATAAAACTTCCTATCGGTCTAGTAAAGTAGTCAATTGCTTGGGGATAATTTCGTAACTCCTACCACCACTTTTCCACACTCGCTATACTAACTTTATTGTTTCTTTATCTAAACAGCCCCTATCTTTTATTTACGTGCTCTTTATTATCTTGCAAACCTATCCAAAAACACCTACAAAGTACTTCTAGTTTCATACTTGTTTCAGGTAAAGCAAACGTCAAGCATGCGTAGAGTTGTATCGGTGGTCGACAGAACTTGAGGGAATATTTGTTCTACCTTTAGCTCCTCATTGGGTTCGACACTCTTACTTATTGAAAGAGGCTATAATTGATCCCCTATACTTGTGGGTTATCACACTACTAGTTGGAATAGCTTCTACCCACTTAGTAACGTAATCAACAGCAACTAAAATATGTGTGTACCCATTAGAGGAAGGAAAAGGTCCCATATAATCAAAGCCCCAAACATCAAATGGTTCAATAACAAGTGAATAATTCATAGGCATTTCTTGACGTCTACTAATATTACCGATTCTTTGACATTCATCACAAGATAAGACAAACTTACGGGCATCCTTGAAGAGAGTAGGCCAATAAAAACCAGATTGCAATACCTTGTGTGCAGTTCTATCTCCAGCATGGTGTCCTCCATAGGCTTCAGAGTGACACTTGCGTAGGATCTGTTCCTGTTCATGCTTAGGTACACAACGTCTAATAACACCATCTACTCCTTCTTTATAAAGATGTGGGTCATCCCAAAAGTAATGTCTTAAATCATAGAAGAACTTTTTCTTTTGCTGGTATGTGAAACTAGGTGGTATAAATTTAGCAACAATATAATTAGCATAATCAGCATACCATGGAGCAGTACGAGAAGCATTTATGACATTTAATTGTTCATCAGGAAAGCTATCATCAATAGGTAGTGGGTCATCAAGAACATTCTCTAACCTAGACAAGTTGTCTGCAACGGGGTTCTCAGCTCCCTTTCTATCAATGATATGCAAATCAAATTCTTGTAGCAAGAGAACCCATCTAATAAGTCTAGGTTTAGCATCTTTCTTTTCCATAAGATATTTAATAGCAGCATGATCAGTGTGAATAGTTACTTTAGAATCAATAATATAAGGTCTGAACTTATCACAAGCAAATACAACTGCTAAAAATTCTTTTTTAGTAGTAGCATAATTTCTTTGGGCATTGTCTAGAGTTTTACTAGCATACTGAATAACATTTAATTTCTTATCGACTCTTTGCCCTAGAACATCACCTACATCATAATCACTAGCATCGCACATAATTTCAAATGGTAAATTCCAATCAGGTGGCTGAACAATAGGTGCAGAAACCAAAGCTTTCTTAAGTATTTCAAATGCTTCTACACAGTCATCATCAAAGACAAAAGGAATATCTTTTTGTAATAGGTTAGTCAGAGGCCGAGAAATTTTTGAGAAGTCCTTAATGAAGCTCCTATAAAAACTGGCATGACCAAGGAAACTTCTTATACCTTTGATGTCCTTGGGATACGACATCTTTTCAATAGCATCAACTTTAGCTTTATCAACTACAATACCTCTTTCAGAAATTTTATGCCCCAAGACAATACCTTCATTAACCATAAAGTGGCACTTCTCCCAGTTCAAGACAAGATTAGTTTCTTCACATCTCTGCAAAACTCGATCAAGGTTGCTCAAGCAATCATCAAAAGAGGATCCATAAACGGAGAAATCATCCATGAAAACCTCACAAATCTTTTCACAAAAGTTAGAGAATATAGCCATCATGCATCTTTGGAAGGTAATAGGTGCCTTACATAAACCAAAAGGCATATGTTTATAAGTAAAAGTACCAAAAGGGCAAGTAAAAGTGGTCTTTGCTTGATCATCAGCTGACACAGGTATTTGAGAGATGCGAGAGTAACCATCTAGAAAGCAAAAATGTGTATGTTTGGATAATCTTTCTAGCATTTGATCAATAAAAGGCAAAGGGTAATGATCTTTTTAGTAGCTTTATTTAATTTGCGGAAATCAATTACCATCCTATAACCTGTAATAATTCTTTGTGGAATCAATTCATCTTTATCATTAGGAACGACAGTACTACCTCCCTTCTTAAGGACACAATGGACAGGACTTACCCACTGACTATCAGCAACGGGATAAATTATTCCTGCCTCAAGGAGCTTTAATATTTCCTTTCTTACCACTTCTTTCATCTTAGGATTCAGCCGTCGTTGGTGATCAATAACTGGTTTGGCGTCTTTCTCCAAATTTATTTTGTGTTGACATAGAGTGGGACTAATGCCCTTAAGATCATCAAGAGTATATCCAATAGCAGCGCGGTGCTTCTTCAGAGTTTTAAATAATTTTTCTTCCTCCTTCTTTGAAAGGTTAGCACTAATAATAACATGACATATCTTCTTTTCATCAAGATAAGCATATTTAAGAGTATCAGGCAAAGGTTTAAGCTCAAACACGGGATCACCCTTGGGTGGAGGAGGATCCCCTAGAATTTCAATAGGCAAGTTGTGTTTAGAATAGGTTCCTGTTTAAAGAATACTTCATCTATTTCCCTTCTTTCATTCATGAACATATCATTTTCATGGTCTAGCAAATATTATTCTAAAGGATCAGTAGGAGGCACGACAATAGAAGCAAGACCAATAATTTCATCTTTACTAAGCAATTCCTCATCATGGGGTTGTCTATGAAACTTAGCAAAATTAAACTCATGAGACATATCCCCTAAACCAACAGAAACAATATCCTTATTGCAGTCTATCTTAGCATTAACAGTATTCAAGAAGGGTCTACCAAATATAATGGGACAAAAGCTATCTTGTGGGGAACCAAGACAAGAAAATCAGCAGGATATTTAACATTCCCACACAAGAATTCAACATCTCTAACAATCCCAATTGGTGAAATAGTATCTCTATTGGCAAGCTTAATGGTAACATCGATATCTTCTATCTCAGTAGGTGCAATATCATGCATAATTTCTTTGTATAAGGAATGAGGTATTGCACTTGCACTAGCACCCATATCACATAAGCCACGATAGCAATGATCTCCTATTTTAATAGAAATAACAGGCATGCCTACAATAGGTCTATGTTTATTTTTAGTATCAGGTCTAGCAATTCTAGGAGTCTCATCACAGAAGTAAATAACATGCCCATCAATATTATCAGCCAAGAGATCTTTAACCATAGCAATATTAGGTTCAACTTTAACTTTCTCAGGGGGTTTTGTGTCCTTATATTACTTTTGTTGACTACAGTTGAAACTTTAACATGATCCTCTATTCTAACAGGGAAAGGTGGTTTCTCAACATAAGCAGTAGGAACAACAGGATCATTATAAATGATAGTCTTTTCTTCAACTTTAATAGGTGCAACTAATTTTACTTCAATGGGAGGATTATATTTAAACCACTTCTCCTTAGGGAGATCAACATGAGTAGCAAAGGATTCACAAAAGGAAGCTACTATCTCAGAGTCAAGTCCATATTCAGTGCTAAATTCACGGAAAGCATCAGTATCCATAAAAGATTTAACACAATCAAACTTATGTGTTATACCTGACTCCTTACCTTCGTCGAGGTCCCAATCTTCAGAGTTGCGCTTAATTCTTTCCAATAAATCCCATTTGAATTCAATAGTCTTCATCATAAAAGATCCAGTACAAGAAGTATCGAGCATGGAGCGATTATTGAGAGAAAGCCGAGCATAATTTTTTTGAATAATCATTTCTCTTGAGAGCTCATGATTGGGGCATGAATATAACATTGACTTAAGCCTCCCCCAAGCTTGAGCGATGCTTTCTCCTTTGCGAGGCCAAAAATTGTATATATATAATTACGATCACGATGAGCAAGATGCATAGGATAAAACTTCTGGTGAAATTCCAATTTCAATCGCTTATAGTCCCATGATCCCATATCATCACATAGCCTATACCATGTCAATGCATCTCCCTTCAAAGATAAAGGGAAGACCTTCTTCTTGATAACATCACCGGGCATACCTGCAAGCTTAAATAATCCACAAACTTCATCCACATAGATTAAGTGTAAATCGGGATGCAATGTTCCATCTCCTGCAAAAGGATTAGCTAGCAGTTTCTCTATCATACCCGAAGGAATTTCAAAGTAAACATTTTCAGTAGGTTCAGTGGGTTGAGGAGCAACTCTTTGCTCTACTGGTCGGGGTGAAGATACCCCGAACAAACCCCTCAAAGGATTATGTTCCATAGTAACAAGTGACAGTAAATTTCAGCACACTATATAAATTTTTCCTTACCAAATTCCACCTACCAAAGGCGCTTCACTCCCCGGCAACGGTGCCAGAAAAGAGTCTTGATGACCCACAAGTGTAGGGGATCTATCGTAGTCCTTTCGATAAGTAAGAGTGTCGAACCCAATGAGGAGCAGAAGGGAATGATAAGCAGTTTTCAGTAAGGTATTCTCTGCAAGCACTGAAATTATCGGTAATAGATAGTTTTGTGATAAGGTAATTTGTAATGATTAGCAAGTGATAAAAGTAAATAAGGTGCAGCAAGATGGCCCAATCCTTTTTATAGCAAAGGACAAGCCTGGACAAACTCTTATATGAAGGAAAGTGCTCCCGAGAACACATGGGAATTATCGTCAAGCTAGTTTTCATCACGTTCATATGATTCGCGTTCGGTACTTTGATAATCTGATATGTGGGTGGACTGATACTTGGGTGCTGTCCTTACTTGGACAAGCATCCCACTTATGATTAACCCCTATTGCAAGCATCCACAACTACAACAGAAGTATTAAGGTAAACCTAACCATATCATGAAACATATGGATCCAAATCAGCCCCTTACGAAGCAACGCATAAAATAGGGTTTAAGTTTCTGTCACTCTAGCAACCCATCATCTACTTATTACTTCCCAATGCCTCCCTCTAGGCCCAAACAATGGTGAAGTGTCATGTAGTTGACGTTCACATGACACCACTAGAGGGATGACAACATACATCTCATCAAAATATCTAACGGATACCAAATTCACATGACTACTAATAGCAAGACTTCTCCCATGTCCTCAGGAACAAACGTAACTACTCACAAAGCATATTCATGTTCATAATCAGAGGGGTATTAATATGCATAATGGATCTGAACATATGATCTTCCATCAAGTAAACCAACTAGCATCAACTACAAGGAGTAATCAGCACTACTAGCAACCCACAGGTACCAATCTGAGGTTTGGATACAAATATTGGATACAAGAGATGAACTAGGGTTTGAGATGAGATGGTGCTGGTGAAGATGTTGATGGAGATTGACCCCCTCCTGATGAGAGGATCGTTGGTGATGAAGATGGTGATGATTTCCCCCTCCTGGAGGGAAGTTTCCTCGGTAGAACAGCTCCACCGGAGCCCTAGATTGGTTCCGCCAAGGTTCCGCCTCGTGGCAGCGGAGTTTCTTCCCCAAAGCTTACTTATGATTTTTTTCCCATGAAAGACCTCATATAGCAGAAGATGGGCATTGGAGGGCCACCAGGGGGCTCCTTTTCCAGCCCAGAATCCCATCTGCCGGCATTCTCCCTCTTCATATAAACCTTGTAAAATAAGAGAGAATAGGCATAAGTATTGTGACACAATGTGTAATAACAACCCATAATGCAATAAATATCGATATAAAAGCATGATGCAAAATGGACGTATCACTTAATTATCCAGGCGTCACAATTCTCCTCCACTATAAGAAATCTCGTCCCGAGATTTAATGGGTGGAGTAAGGGGGAAAGACTCGAGAAGGAAGGAGATCAACACAAGATAGGTACTTGGGGGCTATCTCAATGAACGTGGCATAGAGGCACCTCTCGAGTCGAAATTCAAGAAAGACGTCGAGAGCAAGGTAAGGAGGTGCAATAAGAAGCTACAACCGGGTAGGCAATCGTTCGTTGCATGAAACAGAGGGTGAAAGGGGTTCAGAGCAATGGGAATAGGTATTGCGTCTTATACCAGAATAGATCGCTAGGAATGTGGCTCGTGATTTACATACGAAGCCAAGTGCGAGGAACAATTTTTGAAAACAGGGATGTACAGGAGAGTCAGGTCTCGATCCCATGGAACTGTGGGTTATGGGCCCACCATGTGGGTTACAAAGTAGGAAGGGTGCTGACATCTTGCACGGTCATGATAGCAAGGCATGTCAGAGGATAGCCTGTCAGTTATGTTAGCAATAACGTTGGTACCAAGGGTGAGGGACGAAGAGAACCATTTTCCTGCTCGTTCAAACGAGGCAGACCAAAAGGCAAAGTTCTCGTCCATTGGTGGTTACCGGAATGTCATCAACAATAGTAACAGGGTCTTACAGACAGAGTTGGGCACCGAGGGAGTCCAGGATTAGGGGGTATCTGGACAACCGGATTATATCCTTTGCTGGACTGTTGGACTATGAAGATACAAGATTGAAGACTTCGTCTCGTGTCCGGATGGGACTCTACTTGGCGTGGAAGGCAAGCTAGGCAATACAGATATGTATATCTCCTCCTTTGTAACCGACCTTGTGTAACCCTAGCCCCCTCCGGTGTCTATATAAACTGGAGGGTTTTAGTCCGTAGGACAACATACAATCATACCATAGGCTAGCTTCTAGGGTTTAGCTTCTCCGATCTCGTGGTAGATCAACTCTTGTAATACTCATATCATCAAGAATAAATCAAGCAGGATGTAGGGTTTTACCTCCATCAAGAGGGCCCGAACCTGGGTGAAACATCGTGTCCCCTGCCTCCTGTTACCATCCGCCTTAGACGCACAGTTCGGGACCCCCTACCCGAGATCCGCCGGTTTTGACACCGACATTGGTGCTTTCATTGAGAGTTCCTCTGTGTCATCGCCATTAGGCTTGATGGCTCCTACGATCATCGATAGCGATGCAGTCCAGGGTGAGACTTTTCTCCCCAGACAGATCTTTGTGTTCGGCGGCTTCGCACCGCGGGCCAACTCGCTTGGCCATCTGGAGCAGATCGAAAGTTACGCCCCTGGCCATCAGGTTAGGTTTGGAAGCTTAAACTACATGGCCGATATCACTACAAAAAAAATACACTTCCGTGATGATACATGTTTGTCACAGTAGGTCACTTTTTTTGTCATGCATGTACATCCATGACAAATTTATGACAGAATCAAGATAGTCATACCTATGCTATCGTAGAAGTGTTCCATGATATTACCAAAATTATCATCACGGAAGTGTCCACTTCCATGATGATAAATCGCGCGTCACAGAAGTGCTTTCGTCAAGGGTGATCGACATGTGGCATCCACCATAACGGAACACCGTTAAGCTATCGGGTCGGGTTTTGGATCCGATAACCCGTTAACAGCCCCGACCAATGTGGATTTTCCACGTGTAAAATCATCATTGGCTAGAGGAAACACGTGTCGGCTCATCGTCGGGACAGATGTCATCCACTCACTGGACAGAAGGCGCCTATGATACGTCGACACGTGGCACGTCCCAACAAGTTTAAATGGGCCGGCCCAACTAAAGGCCCACAAGATTTTGCTGACCATAATGGGCCGGCCCAGCTAAAGGCCCACGAGATTTTGCGGACCATAATGGGCTGGCCCAGCTAAAGGCCCACAAGATTTCGCGGGCCATAATGGGCCGGCCCAGGTAAAGGCCCACAAGATTTTTGTGTGCCATAATAGGCCGACCCAGGTAAAGGCCCACGGCGACTCTAGCCCATAATGAACAGTAATTTTCTTTATACCCATTAATGGCCCGTGATTTACATGGGCCGTTTCCAGCCCGTGTTAGCTTTCGGCCTATTGACGGCCCATACGTTCTTGGGCTCCTTTTCGGCCCTCGATTACTTCCAGCCCGTTACTGGCGTGTTCCCCTAATGGGCCAAATTCGGCCCATGGCAAGAGTCAGCCCGTTACTGACCTGTTCCACTAATGTGCCAAATTCGGCCCATGGCAAGAGTCGGCCCGTTACTGGCCTGTTACCCTAATGGGCCAAATTCGGCCCATGGCAAGAGTCGGCCCGTTTCTGGCCTGTTAACCCGTTGCGCCGTTTCCAACCCGTCCTATATTCTAGCCCATTAACGACCCATTATTCCTATGACAGAATTAAGCCTTTGCTATCCTACAGCATGTTACCGTGCTGGGCCGATACCAATTACGCCCGATTATGGCCCAGTAGACCCATTTATCCGACGGCCCGAGGCCCACTAATTACAGGCCCATTTATCGACGGCCCATAGGAGACCCATGGATCCTACGGCCCGTAATGGCCCATGGTAGTTACAGCCACTAGCAAACCGGGGAAAAAGAAGACTAGGAAATAAATAAGGCCGAAACTAACGCTAGGCTATTAAGGCGATTGCACAGATTACATCCACTCGGCATCAAAGATCGCCACCAGTGCAAATATAGGGAACACCCTACAATATACAAAAATGGCTTGCTGTTTTCTTTAGGCGGTGGTTGCATGTTAAGAATAAATTTTGTATCGCAGCAAAACAAATTACAACTATATAACAAAAGGAAGGTTGGCATAAAACTTAACAGTCTAGCAGATAAATGCACCACCAGAAGTTCAGAAGCCCAGTTCATTTGACCTGACTGTTACGTTTTCATGCTGTATTGTCCGATGGAGCACCATAACCCTCGCCTTCATTTCCCCTAGGCTCCTGAACAACATAGCAAATGTCTGATAGTCTGGTTTCAAAACCATGCATATCTTGACGACATTGATCAATGTTTCTCCTTGTTTCACAAAGGGTCTCTGTTAGGGAATGAACTTGTGTCTGGAGCACAGATACAACATTGCTTTGAGCTTGCATATCTTAATCATGAGGCAGTTTGGACGATATTGCCTTAACAACCAACCCGATATTACGCAGGAATGTGCTTTTGGCACTGTTAGTGGACAGATACCGACCCACTGCAGCAAGAGCTGACATTGCGGTTATAGTTGCCTCGCCACCTTCAGAAGGTGGCGGTTCCACCATTTTTTCCATAGCTTGCTGAAAAGTTGAGGTTTTACATTAGTAGTACCAGAACAGAAGATATTAATGTTGGAAATATGCCCTAGAGGCAATAATAAATTATTTATTATTATATTATATTTCATTGTTCATGATAATCGTTTATTATCCATGCTAGAATTGTATTGATAGGAAACTCAGATACATGTGTGGATACATAGACAACACCATGTCCCTAGTAAGCCTCTAGTTGACTAGCTCGTTGATCAATAGATGGTTATAGTTTCCTGACCATGGACATTGGATGTCGTTGATAACGGGATCACATCATTAGGAGAATGATGTGATGGACAAGACCCAATCCTAAGCCTAGCACAAGATCGTGTAGTTCGTATGCTAAAGCTTTTCTAATGTCAAGTATCATTTCCTTAGACCATGAGATTGTGCAACTCCCGGATACCGTAGGAGTGCTTTGGGTGTACCAAACGTCACAACGTAACTGGGTGGCTATAAAGGTGCACTACGAGTATCTCTGAAAGTGTCTGTTGGGTTGGCACGAATCGAGACTGGGATTTGTCACTCCGTGTAAACGGAGAGGTATCTCTGGGCCCACTCGGTAGGACATCATCATGATGTGCACAATGTGACCAAGGAGTTGATCACGGGATGATGTGTTACGGAACGAGTAAAGAGACTTGTCGGTAACGAGATTGAACAAGGTATGGGGATACCGACGATCGAATCTTGGGCAAGTATCGTACCGCTAGACAAAGGGAATTGTATACGGGATTGATTGAATGCTTGACATCGTGGTTCATCCGATGAGATCATCGTGGAGCATGTGGGAGCCAACATGGGTATCCAGATTCTGCTGTTGGTTATTGACTGGAGAGTTGTCTCGGCCATGTCTGCATGACTCCCGAACCCGTAGGGTCTACACACTTAAGGTTCGATGACGCTAGGGTTATAGGGAAGGTATGTACGCGGTTACCGAATGTTGTTCGGAGTCCCGGATGAGATCCCGGACGTCACGAGGAGTTCCGGAATGGTCCGGAGGTAAAGATTGATATATAGGAAGTATGGTTTTGGCCACCGGAAGTGTTCCGGGCGTCACCGGTAGTGTACCGGGACCACCGGAGGGGTCCGGGGGTCCACCAGGTGGGGCCACGCGGAGGCCTACATGGGCCAATAGTGGGAAGGGACCAGCTCCGGAGGCCTACATGGGCCAATAGTGAGAAGGGACCAGTCCCTAGGTGGGCTGGGGCGCCTCCCACCAATGCCCAAGGCGCAAAGGAGAGTGGGAGGGGGCAAACCCTAGGTCCAGATGGGCCTTAAGGCCCACCCTAGGTGTGCCCCCTCTCTCCCCCCTTGGCCGCAACCCTTGATGGGTTTTGGGGCTGCCTCCACCCCTAGGGAGGAACCCTAGATGGGGGCGCAGCCCCTCCCCTTCCCCTATATATACTTGAGGTATTGGGGGCTGCAACATACACGAGGTCATCTCCCTCTTGGCGCAGCCCTACCTCCCTCCCTCCTCGTCTCTCGTAGTGCTTGGCTAAGCCCTGCTGGAGTTCCGCGCTCCTCCACCACCACCACGCCGTCGTGCTGCTACTGGACGGAGTCTTCCCCAACCTCTCCTTCTCCCCTTGCTGGATCAAGGTGTAGGAGACATCACCGGGCTGTACGTGTGTTGAACGCGGAGGCGCCGTGGTTCGGCGCTTAGATCGGAATCAACCGCGATCTGAATCGCTACGAGTACGACTCCTTCATTCGCGTTCTTGCAACGCTTCCGCTTAGCAATCTACAAGGGTATGTAGATGCACTCCCCTTCCCCTCGTTGCTAGATTACTCCATAGATTGATCTTGGTGATGCATAGAAAATTTTAAATTTCTGCTACGATCCCCAATAGTGGCATCATGAGCTAGGTCTATGCATAGTTTCTATGCACGAGTAGAACACAAAGCAGTTGTGGGCGTCGATATTGTCAATTTACTTGCCGTTACTAGTCTTATCTTGATTCGGCGGCATCGTGGGATGAAGTGGCCCGGACCAACCTTACACGTACGCTTACGTGAGACTGGTTCCACCGACTGACATGCACTAGTTGCATAAGGTGGCTAGTGGGTGTCTGTCTCTCCCACTTTAGTCGGATCGGATTTGATGAAAAGGGTCCTTATGAAGGGTAAATAGAAATTGGCATATCACGTTGTGGTTTTCGCGTAGGTAAGAAACGTTCTTGCTAGAAACCTATTGCAGCCACGCAAAAACTTGCAACAACAATTAGAGGACGTCTAACTTGTTTTTGCAGCATATGCCTTGTGATGTGATATGGCCAAAAGGATGTGATGAATGATATATGTGATGTATGAGATTGATCATGTTCTTGTAATAGGAATCATGACTTGCATGTCGATGAGTATGACAACCGGCAGGAGCCATAGGAGTTGTCTTAATTTATTTATGACCTGCGTGTCAACATAAATGTCATGTAATTACTTTACTTTATTGCTAAAGCGTTAGCCATAGTAGTAGAAGTAATAGATGATGAGACAACTTCAAGAAGACACGATGATGGAGATCATGATGATGGAGATCATGGTGTCATGCCGGTGACAATGATGATCATGGAGCCCCGAAGATGGAGATCAAAAGGAGCAAAATGATATTGGCCATATCATGTCACTATTTGATTGCATGTGATGTTTATCATGTTCTACATCTTATTTGCTTAGAACAACGGTAGCTTAAATAATATGATCCCTCACTAAAATTTCAAGAAAAGTGTTCCCCCTAACTGTGCACCATTGCGAAGGTTCGTTGTTTCGAAGCACCACGTGATGATCGGGTGTGATAGATTCTAACGTTCGAATACAACGGGTGTTGACGAGCCTAGCATGTACAGACATGGCCTCGGGACACATGCGAAACACTTAGGTTGACTTGACGAGCCTAGCATGTACAGACATGGCCCCGGAACACGGAAGACCGAAAGGTCAAACATGAGTCGTATAGAAGATACGATCAACATGAGATGTTCACCGTTGATGACTAGTCCGTCTCACGTGATGATCGGACATGGCCTAGTCGATTCGGATCATGTTTCACTTAGATGACTAGAGGGATGTCTATCTGAGTGGGAGTTCATTAAATAATTTGATTAGATGAACTCAATTATCATGAACATAGTCTAAATTGTCTTTGCAAATATGTTGTAGATAAATAGCTCACATTGTTGCTCCCTATTTCAATACGTTCCTAGAGAAAGACCAAGTTGAAAGATATTGTAAGCAATGATGCGGACTGGGTCCGTAGTCCGAGGAGTGTCCTCACTGCTACACAGAAGGCTTATGTCTTTGATGCACCGCTCGATGTGCAAACCCCTACAACGTCGTCTGTGGATGTTGTGAACACCTGACAGACACATCCCGATGACTACTTGATAGTTTAGTGCACCATACTTTACGGCTTAGAATTGGGATTCCAATGACGTTTTGAACACCATAGAACATATGAGATGTTCCAAGAGCTGAAATTGGGATTTCAGGCTCATGCTCGTGTTGAGAGGTGTGAGACCTCCGACAAGTTCTTTTGCCAACAAGATGGAGGAGAATAGCTCAGCTAGTGAGCATGTGCTCAGAATGTCTGGGTGCTACAATCACTTAAATCAAGTGGGAGTTAAACTTCCAGATAAGATAGTGATTGATAGAGTTCTCTAGCCACTATCACTAAGCTACTAGATCTTCGTGATGAACTATGACATGCAAGGGATGGAGTTGATCCCAGAGCTGTTCGCGGTGCTTAAGACCGCAAAAGGTAGAAATCAAGAAGGAGCATCAAGTGTTGATGGTTTAACAAGACCACTGGTTTCAAGAAGGGCAAGGGCTAGAAGGGAAACTTCATGGATGGCAAACCAGTTGCCGCTCCAGTGAAGGAACCCAAGGTTGAACCCAAACCCGAGACTAAGTGCTTCTATTGTAAGGGGAACGGTCACTGGTAGCGGAATTACCCCAAATGCACGGTAGATAAGAAGGCTGGCAACTTCAACAAAATTTATACATGTTATTAATGTGTACCTCACTAGTATTCCTGGTAGCACCTAGGTATTGGATACCGGTTCAGTTACTATTATTGGTGACTTGAAGCAAAAGCTACGGACTAAACGGAGACTGGCTAAGGGCGAGGTGACGATGTGTGTTGGAAGTGTTTCCAAAGTTGATGAGATCACCATCGCACGCTCCATCTGCCTTCGGGATTAGTATTGAACCTAGATAAATGTTATCAGGTGTCTACGTTGAGCATGAATATGGCTAGATCATGTTCATTGCAATACGGTTATTCATTTAAGTTAGAGAATAATGGTTATTCTGTTTACATGAATAATACCTTTCATGGTCATGCACCCTATGTGAATGGTTCATTGAATCTCGGTCGTAGTAATACACATGTTCACGCCAAAAGATGTAGAGTTAATAACGATAGTACCACTTTCTTGTGGCACTGCCGCTTAGGTCATATTGGCGTAAGATGCATGAAGAAACTCCATGTCGATGGATGTTTGGAGTCACTTGATTTTGAATCGCTTGACACATGCGAGCCATGCCTCATGGGCAGGATGACTAAGATCCCGTTTTCAGGTACAATGAAACGGGCAAGTGACTTGTTGGAAATCATACATGCTGATGCGTGTGATCCAATGAGAATTGAAGCGTGCGGTGGATATCGCTATTTTCTCATCTTCACTAATGATTTGAGTAGATATAGGTATATTTACTTATTGAAGCACAAGTCTAAAATGTTTGAAAGGTTCAAGCGATTTCAGAGTGAAGTTAAGAACCATCATAACAAGAAGATCAAATTCCTACGATCTGATCGATGAGAATTTCTGAGTTATGAGTTTGGCAATCACTTAAGACATTATGGAATTGTTTCACAGTTGAAGCCACCTGGAACACCACTGGGTTATGGTGTGTCCGGACGTCGTAATCGAACCTTATGAGATATGGTGCGATCTATGATGTCTCTTACCGATCTACCATTTCATTTTGAGGTTATGCGTTAGAGACAGCTGCATTCACTTTAGATAGGACACCATCTAAGTCCGTTGAAATGACGTCGTGTGAACATTGCTTTGGCAAGAAACCAAAGTTGTCATTTCTTAATGTTTGGGGCTGCAATGCTTAAGGCTTCAGCCGGAGAAGCTCAAACCCAAAGCGGACAAACACATCTTCATAGGATACCCAAAGGTGACAGTTGGGTACACCTTCTATCTCAGATTCGAGGGCAAATTGTTTGTCGCTAAGAATGGGTCCTTTCTCGAGAAGGAGTTTCTCTCGAAAGAATTGAGTGGGAGGAAGATAGAACTTGATAAGGTTGTCGAACCTTTGTTTTAACCAGAGAGTGATGCAATACAGAAAGATGTTTTCTGTGGCGCCTACGTCTGTTGAAGAGGAAGTTAATTATAGTGATCATGAAGCTTCGGATAAATTTGCTATCGAACCTCATAGGTCGACAAGGATATGTACTACTCCTGAGTGGTACGGTAATCCTGTCTTAGATATCATGTTGTTAGACAACAATGAACCTACGAGCTATGGAGAAGCGATGGTAGGCCCGTATTCCGACAAATGGTTAGAAGCCATGAAATCCGAGACAGGATCCATGTATCAGAACAAAGCATGGACTTTGGTGGACTTGCCCGATGATCGACAAGCCATTGAGATAAATGGATCTTTAAGAAGAAGACAGACATGGGCGGTAATGTTACCATCCATGAAGCTCGACTTGTGGGAAAGAGTCTTTTCACAAGTTCAAGGAGTTGACTACGATGAGAATTTCTCACCCGTAGCGATGCTTAAGTCCGTCGGAATCATGTTAGCATTAGCTGTATTTTTCGATTATGAAATCTGACAGATGGATGTCAAAACAAGTTTTCTTACCAGTTTTCATAAGAAAAAGTTGTATGTGATACAATAAAAGGTTTTGTCGATCCTAAGGATGCTAAAAGGTATGCTGGCTCCAGCAATCCTTCTATGGACTAGAGCAATCATCTCAGAGTCAGAATATATGCTTTGATTGAGTGATCAAAGCTTTTAGGTTTATACAATGTTTGCTAGAAACTTGTATTTACAAGAAAGTGAGTGGGAGCACTATAACATTTCTGATAAGTATATGTGGATGACATATTGTTGATTCGAAATGATGTAGAATTTCTGGAAAGCATAAACGGTTGTTTGAAGAGTGATTTTCAAAGGAAGACCTGGATAAAGCTGCTTACATATTGGGCATCAAGATCTATAGAGATAGATCAAAACGCCTGATGATACTTTCAAAGAACACACACCTTGACATGTTTTTGAAGGAGTTCAAAATAGATCAGTCAAAGAAGGGGTTCTTACCTGAGTTGTAAGGTGTGAAGTTGAGTAAGACTCAAAGCTTGACCATGGCAGAAGAAAGAGGAAGGACGAAGGTCGTCCCCTATGCTTTTGTCATAGGCTCTATACGGTATGCCATGCTGAAATACCACACCTGATGTGTGCCTTGCCACATGTCTGGCAAGAGGATACAAAGGTGATCTAGGAGAGGATCACCAGATAGCGGTCGAAATTATCCTTAGAGGAATAAGGAAATGTTTCTCGGTTATGGAGATGATAAAGAGTTCGACGTAAAGAGTTACGTCGATGCAAGCTTAACACCTATCCGGATAGCTCTGAGTAGAGATACCGGATACGTATAATGGAGCAAAAATTTGGAATAACTCCAAGTGGAACGTGGCAGCAACATCTACGATATAAAGTTTTGCGAAATACATAGGGATCTGAATATGGCAAGACCTGTTGACTACAACCTCTCTCACAAGCATAACATGATCAAACCCAGAAATTATTGAGTATTAATCACATAGTGATGTGAACTAGATTAGTGACTCTAGTAAACTCTTTAGATGTTGGTCACATGGTGATGTGACCTGTGAGTGTTAATCACATGGCGATGTGAACTAGATTATTGACTCTAGTGCAAGTGGGAGACTGTTGGAAATATGCCCTAGAGGCAATAATAAATTAGTTATTATTATATTATATTTCATTGTTCATGATAATCGTTTATTATCCATGCTAGAATTGTATTGATAGGAAACTCAGATACATGTGTGGATACATAGACAACACCATGTCCCTAGTAAGCCTCTAGTTGACTAGCTCGTTGATCAATAGATGGTTACAGTTTCCTGACCATGGACATTGGATGTCGTTGATAACGGGATCACATCATTAGGAGAATGATGTGATGGACAAGACCCAATCCTAAGCCTAGCACAAGATCATGTAGTTCGTATGCTAAAGCTTTTCTAATGTCAAGTATCATTTCCTTAGACCATGAGATTGTGCAACTCCCGGATACCGTAGGAGTGCTTTGGGTGTACCAAACGTCACAACATAACTGGGTGGCTATAAAGGTGCACTACGGGTATCTCTGAAAGTGTCTGTTGGGTTGGCACGAATCGAGACTGGGATTTGTCACTCCGTGTAAACGGAGAGGTATCTCTGGGCCCACTCGGTAGGACATCATCATAATGTGCACAATGTGACCAAGGAGTTGATCACGGGATGATGTGTTACAGAACGAGTAAAGAGACTTGCCGGTAACGAGATTGAACAAGGTATGGGGATACCGACGATCGAATCTCGGGCAAGTATCGTACCGCTAGACAAAGGGAATTGTATACGGGATTGATTGAATCCTTGACATCGTGGTTCATCTGATGAGATCATCGTGGATCATGTGGGAGCCAACATGGTTATCCAGATCCTGCTGTTGGTTATTGACCGAAGAGTTGTTTCGGCCATGTCTGCATGACTCCCGAACCCGTAGGGTCTACACACTTAAGGTTCGATGACGCTAGGGTTATAGGGAAGGTATGTACGCGGTTACCTAATGTTGTTCGGAGTCCCGGATGAGATCCCAGACGTCACGAGGAGTTCCGGAATGGTCCAGAGGTAAAGATTGATATATAGGAAGTATGGTTTTGGCCACCAGAAGTGTTCCGGGCGTCACCGGTAGTGTACCGGGACCACCGGAGGGGTCCGGGGGTCCACCAGGTGGGGCCACCAGCCCCGGAGGCCTACATGGGCCAATAGTGGGAAGGGACCAGCCCCTAGGTGGGCTGGGGCGCCTCCCACCAATGCCCAAGGCGCAAGGGAGAGTGGGAGGGGGCAAACCCTAGGTCCAGATGGGCCTTAAGGCCCACCCTAGGTGCGCTCCCCTCTCTCCCCCCTTGGCCGCAACCCTAGATGGGTTTTGGGGCTGCTGCCACCCCTAGGGAGGAACCCTAGATGGGGGCGCAGCCCCTCCCCTTCCCCTATATATACTTGATGTATTGGGGGCTGCAACATACACGAGATCATATCCCTCTTGGCGCAGCCCTACCTCTCTCCCTCCTCGTCTCTCGTAGTGCTTGGCTAAGCCCTGCTGGAGTTCCGCACTCCTCCACCACCACCACGCCGTCGTGCTGCTGCTGGACGGAGTCTTCCCCAACCTCTCCTTCTCCCCTTGCTGGATCAAGGTGTAGGAGACGTCACCGGGCTGTACGTGTGTTGAACGCGGAGGCACCGTGGTTCGGCGCTTAGATCGGAATCAACCGCGATCTGAATCGCTATGAGTACGACTCCTTCATCCGCGTTCTTGCAACGCTTCTGCTTAGCGATCTACAAGGGTATGTAGATGCACTCCCCTTCCCCTCGTTGCTAGATTACTCCATAGATTGATCTTGGTGATGCATAGAAAATATTAAATTTCTGCTAAGATCCCCAACAATTAAGGAGGCAGCAAAACCAAACAAAATAGCTTTGGTCTATATACAGAACTTATTCTGGTGAACCCATGTAAAATATTAGTTGTATTTTATTGCAAAGTACATAATAAAACCAGGTTCCAAACATATGACCATGTACCATCGCTAATGTATTGTCTATTTCTTCACATTGTATTGAGGGCTAAGGATAAAGAGACGAAGTTTATAACACGGTAAGCATAGTATGACATCATTCATATCACAAAACAACTGAGAACAGACAAACATGCAATTGTAACATTGTGTGGGCAAGTCCAGCACGGAACTAGGTTACGGGTCAAGATCAAAGGAACATCACTCCTCTCTTTTAAACCTTGTAAGGTGCAATGATACGCTAAGACAATTGTGTATAAAATTGAAAAGAGTAATAGACATTGGCTGCAAACCATGCAGTTCAAGGCACAAGTCAGAGTAAGTATTAGTTAAAAGGCATGAGGATTAAGGACTTACAACAGCGGCTTTGACTGGTGTAGTCATGCCCTTCTTCTTGCTGGTGTGACAGTCCTTGAAGATTTCCACAACATTTGGTTCAGGTACTTTTTGGTCCTTGTGGGCTTTCCTTTGCATTTGGAACAAGTCAATATAGATCTGATAATATGGTACAGCAAAAAGAGTGAAACATCAGCTAATTACAAGAGCCTCGCAGTGTGCAATATAGCTACGAGATCCTGTCGTCTGTTGGAATTTCACTTTCGTACTGTTGGCCTTGTTCTTTGAACAGTTCACCTACAATAAGATAGATTTGTGTGGCACATGCGTAAATAGGACTTCAACATGTGATCTAATGACATATATATAATGTACTTGATACTTCGGATCGAACCAGTGTTTAACGAGGCCTCTCCAGTCTTCATCAGATATATTTTCCACTGGAGATGTTTGGGCAAGTTCACTGTTAGCCTTGTCTTCAAAGTGAGTTTTCCTCAAGTTATACCGATACTGTCGCAGAGCAGACTTGAAAATATGGGTGCAAGCTTGTCTGGTTGGATCATCTTGGCTATCCAACTTGAACCTCATCTGTTGAAAATTATGGGAGTCTCATTATCAGCAACCTAGTAAGTATTGGACAGAGCAAGACGATATTACTAGTTTCCATACATAACCATACTTACAGATAAATGGTCGAGGAATATGTTGAACTGGGTTTCGTCTTTGTCATTCCTGTACTGAATCCATGTTGGGAGGATACGTACATGACACCTAACAGCAACCACTGCCTCTGATACTAACTTGGCTGACTCTGTAGCATCACGTGGCCTTTTTAAACCTGCCTCAAAACGGATCTCCATTCTTCCTCCTCTAGATTTAGTTAACCTATCGAGCATTATCCCTGATGTTTGTTTCCTCTTGCGCCTAGGTGCTAGTCCAACAACAAACATAGGAAGTGTTAGTGTACATCAAACTGTGAGACTACATATAAAGAAGCATGCAACTGTAACTTGACTCCAGCAACTACCTTCTTGCTGTTGAAGCTCACAAGGTTCATCTGATATTGCCAACTCGTCTTGTGTCAAGAGTGCTTGGGAAGTAGTGTCAGGTGGCAAGGGAGCTTGGGAACGTGCTGCTAGCTCAGTTGACGCACGAGTACGTCGTGCAGCTGGTAGTACTGTGGTAGGTGTTGCAAGAACTAGGGCTGTCTCTGCTTGTTTGGTGGCAGCTATTTGTTTCTGTTTGTCTTTTTTTGCAACTCGTGTAGCATGGGATGCCGTGTTTGTAGAATTTTCTGCTGGACTTTGACCTTCTATTGCACCATCAGTACCAGCAGAATCTGCAGGATTCATCCGCTTCTCATTCCCTGCCATTCTGTGTTTCTTCCTCTTTCTCTGTGCCATGTTAAGTCAAGCCGACAAGAAAAACGAATAACAATTTAGTTCTTCAGAACAAATTGATGCGTGATGCAGACGAACTGAACTTTGATGTTAGACAACCACATGATAGGAGGATGTAATATGTATGAAAAACAGGACGGAAGAGATAACCAGAACTATGATGTGTAAACTAAGAAGAAGACATTTCACCAAATTAGAAGCAATGCAATGGAAGGTAGACACCATATGAAAGATGCTACAAATATCGCTCTGCCAAGTTAACAGTGTCTCATCATAAATGGCGTTTAAACAAATGTGAAGCAGTACAAGAAATAAATCATATGCAAGATGCAAACAACATCACACTACCATGTTAGAGGTCTCTCGTCATTAGTGCCATTGCATATTCACAGCATTGCATATTCACAGCTTATGATGTGTAAACTAAGGAGAAGGCATTTCAACAAATTAGAAGCAATGAAAGCTAGACACCATATGAAAGATGCAACGAATATCACTCTACCAAGTTAAAACTGTCTCGTCATAAGTGCCATTTCAACAAATTAGTAATACAAGCTAGAAAAGAATGTGAGATGTAACCTATATCACACTCCAAAGTCAAACGTGTCTTATGATAAGTGATTGTTGCAGGTTACACAACAGTAGTAATTTGATGTAAGAACATGGTGTGATAGACAGATATTGTATGTTCTAGAAACAGGAACACGTGTCTTATTCAAGTATAATGTGTAAAGTAAGCAGATGGAATTCAACAAAATTAGAAGCAATACAAGCTAGACATCACACATAACATGCAACCACATATAACAGTGCCAAGTTAGAGGGAGCACCGGTGATGCTGCACTAGGGGAGACGTGCTCATCATAAACACAACTTTGTTGAGTGTCTATGCATGTGTTGTCTTGGAAATCATCTTGGGGGTGTGGAGGAGTAGAAACTGTAGAGGCCCTCCGTTCGGAAGGAGCACCTTTATCCGCTGCCTTGCTAACTTCCTTCCGCTTTATTGATTTTGAATTGTCAAGTAAAACCGACAAGAAAAAGCAATAAAATTCTCTCTTCAGAACTCATTCATGCATGATACTGACAATCACTACTTTGATGTAAGGCAAACACATGATACCAGGATGGAATATGTACGAAAAACAGGACGGCATGGCATGTTCACAACTGTTTGTGTAAACTAAGCAGAAACCATTCCAGCAAATAAGAAGCAATGCAAGCTAGACACCACATGAAAGATGCAACCAATATGACTCTGCCAAGTTAAAAGCGTCCCATCATAAATGGAATTTCAACAAATTAGAAGCAGCGCATGCTATAAATCATATGAAAGATGCAACTAATATCGCACTGCATATACTAAAGGTGTCTCGTCATGTTGATTGATGCGGGATACAAAAAAACAATAGTTTTATGTAAGGACATGCTTAATAGACAGATGTACTATGTACTAAATACAGGAAGGCATGTCACATTAATAGGTATAATGTATAAGCTAAGCAGACTAGCACATGCAGTTTAACCAGATTGGAAGAATTACAATCTAGACACCATATGCAACATGCAACCACATATCACGCTGCCAAGTTAGAGCAAGCACCTGCGATGCTAGTGTAGGGGAAATGCTGTAATCAACTACAGAGCTACGTTCACTATCTTCATCTAGCATTTCTGTTTCTTGAGAATCATGTCGGGAGGCTAACACTGCATTCTTTAAATGAGGAGTAGTCCCCTTGCCTGCCTGCCTCGTCATAAGTGATTGAGGAGGGATACACAAGAACATTAGTTTTATGTAAGAACATGGTTAATACACAGATGTACTAGTATGTACCAAAAACAGAAAGGCATGTCATATTCAAAGGTATAATGTGTAAGCTAAGCAGATGCAATTTAACCAAATTGGAAGCAATACAAGCAAGACATCCGGCTGGAGTGGTGGGCATGATCATCTAAGACCTGAGAGCCTGGTGGGAGGCGGGCTGCTTCGCCACCATCGCAGATTTTTAGTTGGCTTCCAGGTGATGCCTATCTTTGCTGGGCTTGTCACTGGCTCGGCCAATGCCCTGACTAGCTATTTGTCTTCTGGTGCTCACGGGATGGTGGTTCATGTAAAAAATATATTTCCTTATCTTACCGACTTTGGCCTTTCGAATACAAGCTAGACACCATATGGAACATGCAACCACATATGACACCACAAAGTTAAAGCAAGCACATGGGATGGTGGTTCATTGCGAGCGAGGTCATCAACTCCAGAGCTACGTTCCCCGTCTCCATCTGCTGACACCACACCCTTTAAAGCGTTGAAACGTGTCTTGCCTAGCCGCGCACCAAACTGGAGCGACTTCTCTCTTTTCTTTTTGGCTTCTCTCATGGCAGCAGAGTCTGAAATACCCTTGCATAAAAACACAACAGTGAGAGTAAGGGTGAAGTGTGTGCAGAACTAGTGCACTGTAAAAGTAACAGATAGTAGGTGGCTGAAAAATAAATGACAAGAGACATATGATAGCTCTACAACATTGCATGGCAAACAAAATTAGATTCTACTCTGTATGATTTTGTAATATATGAGCATAGGAAATGCTGGTACTCCTCCAGCACACCACCACATGTGGTCATATCTAAGATAACAGTCGACTGAAAATAAATAGGTCAGTCGATTTTTTTAATGAACCGTCCGATCTATAAGGAACGGGCAGATGGCCTTCGTCTACCTCCCGCCAGTCACTGTTGACGATCTTTCTCGAACCGCCAGCGACCACCGGCCCAGACCCCTGCCTCCGCCGCCCCGCCGTCCCATCGACCTCACACCACCGCCGTGCTTGGCAGCGCCCCCAGGCCATCCCTTCAATCCCGGCCGACCTCCAGATCAGGCGCCAGTAGCTCTAGGCCGCACACACCCCTAAGATAAACACCAAGGCGCTGCTTCCCCGGCGTAATAGGCATACTAGCGCCTGTTACGCCGGGGAATGCTTCCGTTAATTGGGAATCAAGTGGCCAGAAATTGAAATTCAGGGGGGCGACGGACCTCTAGCTAAGGTGAAATAGTATATGAGGAGAAACCTTGTGCATCGCGAGTTACTAGGAACATCTAGTATCAAGAAGAAGTGGTCAACTAGTGTCTTATGTGGGATGAATACCGTGCAAGTAGAGACGTAAGATTTGCACAAATAAGGGAAGAGGAGTACCTTTTTCGGTTGCCGGTGTGGTCACCTCCACAAGTTGCACCGATTTTCTTCTTTTTACCGGGGAAACCGATGTTCTAGAGGGTGCAGGCTTGGACGAACCCATGGCCAAATTGTTGACTGTGTTGCCATGGCCGTATGTCGGCGGAGGGGAAGCAGATCCGAGGCGGAGAAGGATGGCGTAGCAGGAACAACTCTGGTGCGGTGGAGGGTGGCGAAGTTGGAGTGGCAACGGTGAGGCGCAGGACGGCGTGGTTGAACTGGCTCGGGTACGGACGGCTCAGCCTCGGCTTCAACTACTAGCCATGGAGGGCGTTGCGGTTGAGGTTGCGGTGGACAACGACGTCGGGGTATCGGCTCCAGCGTGATGGAGGAGGGCGGCGGTTGATGGGTGGGATGGGGTGGTGGACAGAGGACGCCGGGGTTTCGCGGCTAGTGGAGAGGTAGTTTTGGCGCCCACGGAGTACGAATGGGGAATCAGACGGGTGGGGGGAACCATGTTTCGGTCTGGGACGCGCTTGTTTTTGGCTTTTTTGAACAGAAATGGGACGCGCTTGTTTGAAATTTGGGGAAAGTACAAACTTTGCCCCCCTCTTAAATTTCGGACCTACTGTGGGTCGGGGGTAGGATGGTAATCCCAGGTGTCCCAAATAGTGGGTGGGAGCGATTTCGGCCTCGCGCATGTGTGCTTAGGCGACCATTGTGTATGAATGTTTTTCGGATGCGGTTGCGTGGCGTCTAGATGAAGCTACAAACCTACCCCGGTTTAGACCTTTGGACATCGGGCTGGTAGGTTTCACGGGTCGGAGTTATTAGAAAAGTAATTTCCTTGTACTACCAAACATTGGTCTCACGCGGTTTCGGGCAAGTAGAGGCTCTTTTGGCGCTTCGTTCGAAATTTTGAAACACAAGCATTCATGTTTAGAGTACTCTTGAACTATGAGGATTGACCTAAATATACAACATTATATTTGACCTTGTATGTTTGAAAACCTCATTAAATTATCCGCTTCTTTTTGAAATTTTGACACTTGAAAATCCTATAACTACGATTATTTTGGAATGGAGGAGCTAAATTTGAATCTATTTTGTACACGACTACATATGCTATTATGTACAAAATCAGAGCAAAGATTGGTGCCCCCATAATTTAGGTATGGTTTACAAATGCCATGATATAAAATTCAAATAATTGAATGGACTTCATGTTGAATTCGATTTTTTTAAACCACCTTAAGTTGAATCCAAATGTATGCTACTTCATAGGTAGTAGCTATTTATAATGTCCATTGTGTAACTTTCGTATGTATAATGTGCTTTACACACACAACATGAACTATACTCACGTTTATATTCGATTGCTAAAGCAATGCATTGTCTGGAGTTCAAAATACTAACTATGTGGATCAATTGTGTCGAATAATAACATAGACATGCTCAAATTCGATAGAATCTAGATGTCTGATGGATCAATGACCGCTCCTTACGCGAATTGCAAATATCATGATCCCATCCTAATATTTGGATACAATTTATATCTTTAATCAATGTGTAGAGCAGTCTTTTACGTGTAGTTTCACTCTCCATCGGTGGTCTCTCACACATGCTCACACACTCTCTCCCGAGGTGTCTTTCTCACACACATGCTCTAGATATAACCCTCCCTCCCTCTCGTAACCATTTACAACTGTTTTCACTAACCTTTATCACAATCACTCTTCCTCTCACAAACATACACACACACAATCCTCATCGACCCTTTCTATATACATGGACCTGCCTACGTGTCTCATGTACGCACATTATCTTTACGCCTATCTCTCACGCATTGTCTCACACCTCTCTTCCTAATCGACGAGTATGATTCTAGCAGAGCATTCTGTAGGATGCCCCTTAAAGTTAGGTTGGATGAATAGTAATATCAGAGATAAAGGGGTTACCTTAGTCTGAGAACCTAGGGTTACAAATCCTAGCCGGCTTTGTCAGTGGACACAGAGTCCTTCACAATTCTGCTATCTTTGTCTTGTACGACTAGTCATCCATGGGTCTTCCTAAATGCATCACGGGCCGACCAATGTGGCACAGGACGGAACAGAACGAAGGGCCTCACCTCGACCCACCGGACCTCATGCGGTGACACACCCTCTGCCCCCACGTCTCATTATCTTCTCACACCCACACATACCAACACAAACACCACACACACACAAAAACTTTCTCCTGGTGCCTCTATTCCCTCCCCCCTTGCATATACACACTCAAGGGAATGGAATCTCTTGCCGTGACGTCATATTCGTCTCTCTCTCTAGACCACTCTCATTTCTCATGCTATCTCTCCCACGCCCCCCCGTCGGCCCCTCTATCCATGTGTCTCTCGAATACGTAATACACACACATACCTCTCTAGGTCCCGCCAAATGCATCAACTACACATTCACACATGTTACATCACGTACCCCATTGATCTAAAAAGCCCTCTCTTCACGTTTATTTCGCATACAACATTCCTTTTGAATAAAGTGTGGCCAAAAAATTATTTTAGAGTTTCTACATATACACAACATTACAAAGTTATATGGAGGAGTACGAATGCTAATTTGCATTGCATGGTGCCCACAATGATATTTATTCCGCACTATGAATTTGTATATTTTTATACTATATACAAAGTTAGTCATAATAAAGAGAAATGAAGAGCATCTCTCTCTCCATCGCATACCCCCCCTGTATGCCCCTTTCACGTATGCACACAAAACTATCTCCAGGTCCTCTAAAAGTAAGCCCCCAGAAAATTCACGCATGTTTCATCTTTCTCTCGCGATATATGCAATGACGATCATTGTATTTGAAGCGAAAGCACGATACGTACATTGGACTTCAGAATCCACTCATTACGGTCACCATTTATGTTTAGTGGTTATTATGCAGTCATGGGCTCACCATACAACTCTATATTTGCTCATTGAAGGAAATATGCCCTAGAGGCAGTAATAAAGTTATTATTTATTTCCTTATATCATGATAAAAGTTTATTATTCAAGCTAGAATTGTATTAACCGGAAACATAATACATGTGTGAATACATAGACAAACAGAGTGTCACTAGTATGCCTCTACTAGACTAGCTTGTTAATCAAAGATGGTTATGTTTCCTAACCATGGACAAAGAGTTGTCATTTGATTAACAGGATCACATCATTAGTTAAATGATCTGATTGACATGACCCATTCCATTAGCTTAGCACCCGATCGTTTAGTATGTTGCTATTGCTTTCTTCATGACTTATACATGTTCCTATGACTATGAGATTATGCAACTCCCATTTGCCAAAGGAACACTTTGTGTGCTACCAAACGTCACAACGTAACTGGGTGATTATAAAGGAGCTCTACAGGTGTCTCCAAAGGTACATGTTGGGTTGGCGTATTTCGAGATTAGGATTTGTCACTCCGATTGTCGGAGAGGTATCTCTGGGCCCTCTCGGTAATGCACATCACTTAAGCCTTGCAAGCATTGCAACTAATGAGTTAGTTGCGGGATGATGTATTATAGAACGAGTAAAGAGACTTGCCGGTAACGAGATTGACCTAGGTATGGGATACCGATGATCGAATCTCGGGCAAGTAACATACCGATGACAAAGGGAACAACGTATGTTGTTATGCAATCTGACTGATAAAAGATCTTCGTAGAATATGTAGGAGCCAATATGAGCATCCAGGTTCCGCTATTGGTTATTTACCGGAGACGTGTCTCGGTCATGTCTACATTGTTATCGATCCCGTAGGGTCCGCACGCTTAAGGTTACGATGACAGTTATATTATGAGTTTATGCATTTTGATGTACCGAAAGGTTGTTCGGAGTCCCGGATGTGATCACAGACATGACGAGGAGTCTCGAAATGGTTGAGACATAAAGATTGATATATTGGAAGCCTATGTTTGGATATCGGAAGTGTTCCGGGTGAAATCGGGATTTTACCGGAGTACCGGGAGGTTACCGGAACCCCCCGGGAGCTATATGGGCCTAAGTGGGCCTTAGTGGAAAAGAGAAGGGGCAGCCCAAGATGGGCCGCGCGCCCCTCCCCTCCCTTGGTCCGAATAGGACAAGGAGAGGGGGCCGGCCCCCCTCTCTCTTTTCCCCCCTTCGCGAATCCTATTCCAACTAGGATTGGGGGGGGATCCTACTCCCAGAGGGAGTAGGACTCCTCCTGGCGCGCCTCTCCTAGGCCGGCCGCACCCCCCCCTTGAGACTTTATATACGGAGGCAGGGGCACCCCAGAGAAACACAAGTTGATCCACGTGATCATATTCTTAGCCGTGTGCGGTGCCCCCTTCCACCATAGTCCTCGATAATATTGTAGCGGTGCTTAGGCGAAGCCCTGCTGCAGTAGTACATCAAGATTGTCACCACGCCGTCGTGCTGACGGAACTCTTCCCTGACACTTTGCTGGATCGGAGTCCGGGGATTGTCATCGAGCTGAACGTGTGCTAGAACTCGGAGGTGCCGTAGTTTCGGTGCTTGATCGGTCGGGCCGTGAAGACGTACGACTACATCAACCAAACGCTTCCGTTGTCGATCTACAAGGGTACGTAGATCATACTCTCCCCTCTCCTTGCTATGCATCACCATGATCTTGCGTGAGCGTAGGAATTTTTTTGAAATTACTACGAAACCCAACAGTGGTATCAGAGCCAGGTTTTATATGTTGATGTTATATGCACGAGTAGAACACAAGTGAGTTGTGGGTGATATAAGTCATACTGCTTACCAGCATGTCATACTTTGGTTCGGCGGTATTGTTGGACGAAGCGGCCCGGACCGACATTACGCGTACGCTTACGCGAGACCGGTTCTCCCGACGTGCTTTGCACATAGGTGGCTTGCGGGTGACAGTTTCTCCAACTTTAGTTGAACTGAGTGTGGCTACGACCGGTCCTTGCGAAGGTTAAAACAGCACCAACTTGACAAACTATCGTTGTGGTTTTTGATGCGTAGGTAAGATTGGTTCTTGCTTAAGCCCGTAGCAGCCACGTAAAACATGCAACAACAAAGTAGAGGACGTCTAACTTGTTTTTGCAGGGCATGTTGTGATGTGATATGGTCAAGACATGATGCTAAATTTTATTGTATGAGATGATCATGTTTTGTAACCGAGTTATCGGCAACTGGCAGGAGCCATATGGTTGTCGCTTTATTGTATGCAATGCAATCGCGCTGTAATGCTTTACTTTATCACTAAGCGGTACCGATAGTCGTGGAAGCATAAGATTGGCGAGACGACAATGATGCTACGATGGAGATCAAGGTGCCGCGCCGGTGACGATGGTGATCATGATGGTGCTTCGGAGATGGAGATCACAAGCACAAGATGATGATGGCCATATCATATCAATTATATTGATTGCATGTGATGTTTATCTTTTATGCATCTTATCTTGCTTTGATTGACGGTAGCATTATAAGATGATCTCTCACTAAATTATCAAGAAGTGTTCTCCCTGAGTATGCACCGTTGCGAAATTTCTTCGTGCTGAGACACCACGTGATGATCGGGTGTGATAGGCTCTACGTTCAAATACAACGGGTGCAAAACAGTTGCACACACAGAATACTCAGGTTATACTTGACGAGCCAAGCATATACAGATATGGCCTCGGAACACGGAGACCGAAAGGTCGAGCATGAATCATATAGTAGATATGATCAACATAGTGATGTTCACCAATGAAACTACTCCATCTCACGTGATGATCGGACATGGTTTAGTTGATTTGGATCACGTAATCACTTAGAGGATTAGAGGGATATCTATCTAAGTGGGAGTTCTTTAAGTAATATGATTAATTGAACCTAAAATTATCATGAACTTAGTACCTGATAGTATCTTGCTTGTTTATGTATGATTGTAGATAAATGGCCCGTGCTGTTGTTCCGTTGAATTTTAATGCGTTCCTTGAGAAAGCAAAGTTGAAAGATGATGGTAGCAATTACACGGACTGGGTCCGTAACTTGAGGATTATCCTCATTGCTGCACAGAAGACTTACGTCCTGGAAGCACCGCTGGGTGCTAGGCCTGCTGCTGGAGCAACACCAGATGTTGTGAACGTCTGGCAGAGCAAAGCTGATGACTACTTGATAGTTCAGTGTGCCATGCTTTATGGCTTAGAACCAGGACTTCAACGACGTTTTGAACGTCATGGAGCATATGAGATGTTCCAGGAGTTGAGGTTAATATTTCAAGCAAATGCCCGGATTGAGAGATATGAAGTCTCCAATAAGTTATATAGCTGCAAGATGGAGGAGAATAGTTCTGTCAGTGAGCATATACTCAAAATGTCTGGGTATAATAATCACTTGATTCAGATGGGAGTTAATCTTCCAGATGATTGCATCATTGACAGAATTCTCCAATCACTGCCACCAAGCTACAAGAGCTTCGTGATGAACTATAATATGCAAGGGATGAATAAGACTATTCCCGAGCTCTTCGCAATGCTGAAAGCTGCGGAGGTAGAAATCAAAAAGGAGCATCAAGTGTTGATGGTCAACAAGACCACTAGTTTCAAGAAAAAGGGCAAAGGGAAGAAGAAGGGGAACTTCAAGAAGAACAGCAAGCAAGAGAAGAAACCCAAGTCTGGACCTAAGCCTGAAACTGAGTGCTTCTACTGCAAGCAGACTGGTCACTGGAAGCGGAACTGCCCCAAGTATTTGGCGGATAAGAAGGATGGCAAGGTGAACAAAGGTATATGTGATATACATGTTATTGATGTGTACCTTACTAATGCTCGCAGTAGTACCTGGGTATTTGATACTGGTTCTGTTGCTAATATTTGCAACTCGAAACAGGGACTATGGATTAAGCGAAGATTGGCTAAGGACGAGGTGACGATGCGCGTGGGAAACGGTTCCAAAGTCGAAGTGATCGCAGTCGGCACGCTACCTCTACATCTACCTTCGGGATTAATATTAGACCTAAATAATTGTTATTTGGTGCCAGCGTTAAGCATGAACATTATATCTGGATCTTGTTTGATGCGAGACGGTTATTCATTTAAATCACAGAATAATGGTTGTTCTATTTATATGAGTAATATCTTTTATGGTCATGCACCCTTGAAGAGTGGTCTATTCTTATTGAATCTCGATAGTAGTAACACACATATTCATAATGTTGAAACCAAAAGATGCAGAGTTGATAATGATAGTGCAACTTATTTGTGGCACTGCCGTTTAGGTCATATCGGTGTAAAGCGCATGAAGAAACTCCATACTGATGGACTTTTGGAACCACTTGATTATGAATCACTTGTTACTTGCGAACCGTGCCTCATGGGCAAGATGACTAAAACACCGTTCTCCGGTACTATGGAGAGAGCAACAGATTTGTTGGAAATCATACATACAGATGTATGTGGTCCGATGAATATTGAGGCTCGTGGCGGATATCGTTATTTTCTCACCTTCACAGATGACTTAAGCAGATATGGGTATATCTACTTAATGAAACATAAGTCTGAGACATTTGAAAAGTTGAAAGAATTTTAGAGTGAAGTTGAAAATCATCGTAACAAGAAAATAAAGTTTCTACGATCTGATCGTGGAAGAGAATATTTGAGTTACGAGTTTGGTGTACATTTGAAACAATGCGGAATAGTTTCGCAACTCACGCCACCCGGAACACCACAGCGTAATGGTGTGTCCCAATGTTGTAATCGTACTTTACTAGATATGGTGCGATCTATGATGTCTCTTACTGATTTACCGCTATCGTTTTGGGGTTATGCTTTGGAGACGGCCGCATTCACGTTAAATAGGGCACCATCAAAATCCGTTGAGACGACGCCTTGGCAAGAAACCAAAGTTGTCGTTTCTGAAAGTTTGGGGCTGCGATGCTTATGTGAAAAAGCTTCAACCTGATAAGCTCGAACCCAAATCGGAGAAATGTGTCTTCATAGGATATCCAAAGGAGACTATTGGATACACCTTCTATCACAGATCCGAAGGCAAGACTTTTGTTGCTAAGTTCGGAAACTTTCTAGAGAAGGAGTTTCTCTAGAAAGAAGTGAGTGGGAGGAAAGTAGAACTTGACGAGGTAACTGTACCTGCTCCCTTATTTGAAAGTAGTGCATCACAGAAAACTGTTTCTGTGACACCTACACCAATTAGTGAGGAAGCTAATGATAATGATCATGAAACTTCAGAACAAGATACTACTGAACCTCGTAGATCAACCAGAGTAAGATCCGCACCAGAGTGGTACGGTAATCCTGTTCTGGAAGTCATGCTACTAGATCATGATGAACCTACGAACTATGAAGAAGCGATGGTGAGCCCAGATTCCGCAAAATGGCTTGAAGCCATGAAATCTGAGATGGGATCCATGTATGAGAACAAAGTGTGGACTTTGGTTGACTTGCCCAATGATCGGCAAGCAATTGAGAATAAATGGATCTTCAAGAAGAAGACTGACGCCGACGGTAATATTACTGTCTACAAAGCTTGACTTGTCGCAAAAGGGTTTCGGCAAGTTCAAGGGATTGACTACGATGATACCTTCTCACCCGTAGCGATGCTTAAGTCTGTCCGAATCATGTTAGCAATTGCCGCATTTTATGATTATGAAATTTGGCAGATGGATGTCAAAACTGCATTCCTGAATGGATTTCTGGAAGAAGAGTTGTATATGATGCAACCGGAGGGTTTTGTTGATCCAAAGGGAGCTAACAAAGTGTGCAAGCTCCAGCGATCCATTTATGGACTGGTGCAAGCCTCTCAGAGTTGGAATAAACGCTTTGATAGTGTGATTAAAGCATTTGGTTTTATACAGACTTTTGGAGAAGCCTGTATTTACAAGAAAGTGAGTGGGAGCTCTGTAGCATTTCTGATATTATATGTGGATGACATATTATTGATTGGAAATGATATAGAATTTCTGGATAGCATAAAGGGATACTTGAATAAGAGTTTTTCGATGAAAGACCTCGGTGAAGCTGCTTACATATTAGGCATAAAGATCTATAGAGATAGATCAAGACGTTTAATTGGACTTTCACAAAACACATACCTTGACAAGATTTTGAAGAAGTTAAAAATGGATCAAGCAAAGAAAGGGTTCTTGCCTGTGTTACAAGGTGTGAAGTTGAGTCGGACTCAATGCCCGACCACTGCAGAAGATAGAAAGAAGATGAAAGATGTTCCCTATGCTTCAGCCATAGGCTCTATCATGTATGCAATGTTGTGTACCAGACCTGATGTGTGCCTTGCTATAAGTCTAGCAGGGAGGTACCAAAGTAATCCAGGAGTGGATCACTGGACAGCGGTCAAGAACATCCTGAAGTACCTAAAAAGGACTAAGGATATGTTTCTCGTATATGGAGGTGACAAAGAGCTCATCGTAAACGGTTATGTTGATGCAAGCTTTGACACTGATCCAGACGATTCTAAATCGCAAACCGGATACGTGTTTACATTAAACGGTGGAGCTGTCAGTTGGTGCAGTTCTAAACAAAGCGTCGTGGCGGGATCTACGTGTGAAGCGGAATACATAGCTGCTTCGGAAGCAGCAAATGAAGGAGTCTGGATGAAGGAGTTCATATCCGATCTAGGTGTCGTACCTAGTGCATCGGGTCCAATGAAAATCTTTTGTGACAATACTGGTGCAATTGCCTTGGCGAAGGAATCCAGATTTCACAAGAGAACCAAGCACATCAAGAGACGCTTCAATTCCATCGGGGATCTAGTCCAGGTGGGAGACATAGAGATTTTCAAGATACATACGGATCTGAATGTTGCAGACCCGTTGACTAAGCCTCTTCCACGAGCAAAACATGATCAACACCAAGGCTCCATGGGTGTTAGAATCATTACTGTGTAATCTAGATTATTGACTCTAGTGCAAGTGGGAGACTGAAGGAAATATGCCCTAGAGGCAATAATAAAGTTATTATTTATTTCCTTATATCATGATAAAAGTTTATTATTCATGCTAGAATTGTATTAACCGGAACCATAATACATGTGTGAATACATAGACAAACAGAGTGTCACTAGTATGCCTCTACTAGACTAGCTTGTTAATCAAAGATGGTTATGTTTCCTAACCATGGACAAAGAGTTGTCATTTGATTAATAGGATCACATCATTAGTTGAATGATCTGATTGACATGACCCATTCCATTAGCTTCGCACCCGATCGTTTATTATGTTGCTATTGCTTTCTTCATGACTTATACATGTTCCTATGACTATGAGATTATGCAACTCCCGTTTGCCAGAGGAACACTTTGTGTGCTACCAAATGTCACAACGTAACTGGGTGATTATAAAGGAGCTCTACAGGTGTCTCCAAAGGTACATGTTGGGTTGGCGTATTTCGAGATTAGGATTTGTCACTCCGATTGTCGGAGAGGTATCTCTGGGCCCTCTCGGTAATGCACATCACTTAAGCCTTGCAAGCATTGCAACTAATGAGTTAGTTGCGGGATGATGTATTACAAAACGAGTAAAGAGACTTGCTGGTAACGAGATTGAACTAGGTATGGGATACCGACGATCGAATCTCGGGCAAGTAACATACCGATGACAAAGGGAACAACGTATGTTGTTATGCGATCTGACCGATAAAAGATCTTCGTAGAATATGTAGGAGCCAATATGAGCATCCAGGTTCCGCTATTGTTTATTGACCGGAGACGTGTCTCGGTCATGTCTACATTGTTCTCGAACCCGTAGGGTCCGCACGCTTAAGGTTACGATGACAGTTATATTATGAGTTTATGCATTTTGATGTACCGAAAGGTTGTTCGGAGTCCCGGATGTGATCACGGACATGACGAGGAGTCTCGAAATGGTCGAGACATAAAGATTGATATATTGGAAGCCTATGTTTGGATATCGTAAGTGTTCCGGGTGAAATCGGGATTTTACCGGAGTACCGGGAGGTTACCGGAACCCCTCGGGAGCTATATGGGCCTAAGTGGGCCTTAGTGGAAAAGATAAGGGGCACCCCAAGATGGGCCGCGCACCCTTCCCCTCCCTTGGTCTGAATAGGACAAGGAGAAGGGGCCGACCCCCTCTCTCTTTTCCCCCCTCCGCGAATCCTATTCCAACTAGGATTGGGGGGGGGGGGAATCCTACTCCCAGAGGGAGTAGGACTCCTCCTGGCGCGCCTCTCCTAGGCCGGCCGCACCCCCCCTTGAGCCTTTATATACGGAGGCAGGGGCACCCCAGAGAAACACAAGTTGATCCACGTGATCATATTCTTAGCCGTGTGCGGCGCCCCCTTCCACCATAGTCCTCGATAATATTGTAGCGGTGCTTAGGCGAAGCCCTGCTGCAGTAGTACATCAAGATCGTCACCACGCCGTCGTGCCGACGGAAATCTTCCCCGACACTTTGCTGGATCGGAGTCCGAGGATTGTCATCGAGCTGAACGTGTGCTAGAACTCGGAGGTGCCGTAGTTTCGGTGCTTGATCGGTCGGGCCGTGAAGACGTACGACTACATCAACCAAACGCTTCCGTTGTCGATCTACAAGGGTACGTAGATCATACTCTCCCCTCTTGTTGCTATGCATCACCATGATCTTGCGTGAGCGTAGGAATTTTTTTGAAATTACTACGAAACCCAACACTCATGACATGACTAGTTGACCAGTTAAACGCTCCACATGGCACCTCTAGTGTTGCATCACATTATCTCACTACCATCGTGCCCACCTGTCAACTTGTATCTACTCTACATCTACACTCTTATAAAATACATAAAAGACACTCTTATAAAAAACAGAGTTGGTGATGATGGTGTGCCTGCCATCCTGCAATATAGGCCGTCTGATTTATATCTGACGGATAGGAAAGAAACTATGGAAATTTTGCAAAAAGGTACCCACACACCTCTCCACATTTGCAAATAAGGCCTTCCCTCGTTCATCCTTTTCTCTCACAAGATAAACAAGTCATACAAATGCATCTTGATGTTACATGCAACGCACAGGCATCTTGCTAGTAAGAATGAAAACAAATGACAAAAAAAATATTTGGACGGTGGTTCGAAGTCATGATCGCGGGCACAATGGACAAGGTGGCCTTGTATTGGTATGCTGAGCCGTCTGTTTTAACACACATGAGCTGGTGTGGTGATTATACACACACACACACGCATGCACACAAACTGCATCCACGCAACACTCACACAAACACATGCACACACGCACGCATGAAACACTCACACGTACACACGCAACCATGCACACACGCACGCAACACTCACACGCACACACGCACGCATGCATGCACACAGCAGTACACCACACGATCAACACACACTCTCACGCTCAAGTGCTCAACCTACACGTGCATGCGCACACATCAGGCCCTGACAGACACATAGACAACCAGGTGATTCCCGCGCACGGGTTGGAGCCTTGTCGCGCCTGCGTAAATTTGTGTTTATCTGACCTTTTGCCTATGCGAACTGACAAGTGGGACCCACAACGAACGTGGTCAATTTAACTAGTCAACATGGCGCCACGCAGACTATTTGGCCGGTCAACAGAGTGCAATCCGATGCTGAGCTGTGAGCAAGTGACCGTATAATCACCACAAAACGTATATAGTAACCGTAATCAGCTTATTCTGAAGTTCGGTGACCGTATTACGCTTTTCTCTCTGTAGGCCCTCCAAAACTACATCTCTACACGTTCTCGCATGTTACATCTAACAACTATGCAATACAACACTACTACTACACTCTAACATAATAAATCATATGTGTTTTTAGTTTTACTAGATATCATATTGTTACTTATAATTATTCAGTTTGCATACATTAAAATTGCCTTTGAAATGTATGGCCAGTATCATCTACCACGCGGGAAAAATCCCGCCCTTTCCTGTTTAATCGGGTTTGTATCGATGGATTGTGCGAAACAGCAAAACTATAGTACTATACAGTACAAGTGACAGTTCACTGGGCCGTCGTGTCGTCTACTCCTCCGTCGTAAGAGTGGAGCGCTCGCTTTCATAAATCTTCTAGTCCCTTTCGCTGACATGTGGGACATCAAGCTACCGGGTCCACGTGCCATACCGGAATATAGTGCAGAGCAGCCGAGGTGAAGCACCCCAATCATGGCGCCGGCGTAGTAATGAGCAATGAGGTGTCAAATCACAAAGCTGCACCTTTCCTGCAGTTAAGTTGGAGGGACGAAGCAACCATCATTTCACTCGTTGCTGAATCCGCTTCTCCCTCATCTTCTTCAACTTAACCACGTGTTGCTTCTGCCATTGTTCTGCCTCATGTGGGACGCGGATCGGCTTGGTAAAGCACTGACACGTGGGACCGCATGTTAGCAAACCGCCAGGACAATGTCCTCCGAAAATAAGAAGCCTAATCCTAGACTTACAAAGGGCTACGTAGCTGCTATGTATACTTTCCATCTAATCTATATATGCCCCCTGATTTCCAGGTGGGGTGGGCCTAATCCTCTCCTTTAATCCAATCAAATAGTCCCACATCACATCAGTTCGTAACTTTATGTAAACCATTATGTGGATGTAGCATTGCTCAAATAAGAAACCTCCCCCGCCATCCGCGCGGCAAAATCACCTCCTTTTTACTAATCTCGATTCTATAATTTTTTAGATCAATATAATTGAGATTTGTATTGATAGCACACAAGAGCAAAACCAAGTGGTACGGTTAAGGGCATCCACAATGTGTAGCCAAATGTGAAAATAGCTTTTGGCATCGTGGGAACCATTGTGGATGGCGTTGCCAAAGCCAAAAAGAGGGAACCAAAGCTCCCTGATTGATTCATTGAAGGAATAGAAAAATGCAACGTCTCTCCTCTTTCTCCCATGCTTGGACGCATGTAGTATAGTATAGAGCACAGAGTCTACTCCCCTATCCCTTCTATCACAAATCACAAAGCAGTGAGGCGTCAAATCACAAAAGCACGGATGAAGCAACCATCATTTCACTCTTCGCTGACTCCGCTTCTCCATCGTCCTCTTCAAGAAGCCATCTCACCACATTAGTTATAGTAGTACTAGTAAAGGACTTCCTGGATGAAAATAAGGCGGTTGTCTCGGCTTGCAGGCGGCACTTGCGAACGACTTACCGTGGTCTCCCTCAATGGTGTTCTCCGTCGAACGCACTTCGCCAAACCACCAAAAAAAATATCGTCGACGTCACTACAATGGGGAAGGAAGTCAAATATAGTTACTACCTCCATTTTTTTGTACACAAGGCCAGTATATCAAAATTACAATTTGCAAAGGGCCACTAACACTAATCGAGGCAAAATTGATGGGGTTAGCAACCAAGGACATTAATATTCCCTGCATGCATGCGGAAGTGAGAAGGTTGGTTTTGCATGGCGCTGCATTAATCAAGCGATGAGGAGTGAGATGGTTAGCTCTTTGGTCTTTGGAGAAAAAATATGCATTAATTGACACGTGAAACGAGGATTTGTATCGATTAAATCCCGTGAAGGAAAACCCAACCTTTGTTTTTTAACACTAGTACTCCTAGTACTTACGTACTTATCCTGTTTGGGTCTAGGCCTTGCATTGCCAAACTTCGCCACACATTTTTTCCAAGCTTGCCTAAAGTTTTCAAAATGAGAAGGAGGTACACTTGCGCACGGCTATCGCGGTCGCACCGCACCCTCACACGGTCGCTCCTGTATGCCGTGGTCGCACCGCACCCTCACACGGTCGCTCCTGCATGCCGCAAACCCAACCAAGGTAACGCACCCTCACTGACACATGCTGTCGCATGTGAACACACCAAACTCAGCCATCCTATCGCTGACACATAATTTTCGTTCATAGAGTATGTTTATCCAACCGCATGTTGGGGAGTATCCGTACGGCCCGTGCGGTGGTTTGTTGGGGAAGAAGAAGAGGTGAGGAAGAAGGAAAGAAGGGTTAGGAGACGTAGGATATTCATCCAACCGCCTGAAATGGTAGACTGACCCAAGTCAGGCGACTTGCATAACAAATACTCCCTCCGTCCGAAAATACTTGTCATCAAAATGGAGAAAAAGGGATGTATCTAGAACTAAATACATCTAGATACATCCCCTTTTATTTATTTTGATGACAAGTATTTCCGGACGGAGGGAGTATATGTTTTTACACAGCAAAAGATCCATAAAAACAACAACATAAAGAAAAACTATCACTGCTAGCGGAAAGAGACGACCTCCTCGTCTTTGGCTGCCGGCGCGAACCAGCCGTCGCTGCCGACGTGTGACTCCACACCATGGTTGTCCCCGGCCTCCAGCTACTCGTTCAAGTGGAGCGTGCGGGCGCTCTGCACGGACGAGAGCACAGCCTAGTTCAAGTCGAGGACATCCGGTTCCGCCTGCAGGAGGGCCTCGATGGCAGCGGCATCCGCGCGCTCCGCGTCGAGTCGAGCCTCCGCTGCCCGGTTCAAGTCCAAGACGTCCAGTTCCGCCTGCAGGAGGGCGTTGATGAGAGCGGCATCCACGCGCTCTGCGTCGAGTCGAGCCTCTGCCGCCCGGTTCAAGTCCAGGACGCCCGGTTCCGCCTGCAGGAGGGCCTTGATGGCAGCGGCATCCGCGCGCTCCGCCTCAAGTTGAGCCTCCGCCGCCCGATTCACATCCACGACATCCGGTTCCGCCTACAGGAGAGCCTCGATGGCAGCGGCATGCGCGCGCTCCGCGTCGAGTTGAGCCTCTGCCTCCCGGTCCTCCTTTAGTATCGCCATGTTGAACCGCTGGTCCGCCTGCACCATGGGGGACTCGGACGCCGGCACGAAGTCGACGTCCATCGTCTCATACCCATCGGGGGCCTTCTGCGCTGTGACCTCCACCATGAACATTGGATTGGCTTCCTCCTCCTCGTAGCTTGGCTCCAGAGAACTCGGGGATTGGCCCACCACAAAGCGAGCTTGGGAACGGAGGTCTGTGGCGCCGACCGCCGCCACGATTTCTGCGCGGCGCTCCGGCGTCAGCATCTTGTAGTAAGTGATCTTGCAGCGCACCATGGCTTTCCGGCGAACTAGGGGACGCTTGATGCGGGCTAGGGGATCGAAAGGTGGGGGAATGGGCTGGAGATTTGGTGTGGTTTTAGGGCAGTGGCCGGCGTAGGCCGAGCAGCGAAGGTTCTGGTGTGAATAGTGGTTCTGGTGACGACCGGTCAATCAGTTTTGACTGTA
Organism: Triticum aestivum; assembly: GCF_018294505.1. Lineage (NCBI taxonomy): Eukaryota > Viridiplantae > Streptophyta > Magnoliopsida > Poales > Poaceae > Triticum > Triticum aestivum. Next base: position 684,716,009 of record NC_057803.1, on the reverse strand, counting down.
CATCGCTCTTGTCGCGTTCGCATTGCAGCCCGGCACGCTGGACCCTCCACGTCGCTCACCGAATGGAACGCGCTTCGTCTTGCGTTTTTGCTCGCTTGTGGGACCGCAGTTGAGAGCAAACAGACGTCCCTCCCCCTCCCCCGCCCGCGTCATTTATTATACCACCACTCCCTCTGTTTTATGCGGAGTAAATAAAAACAAAGGGAGTATACTACAGATGAGGATCCCCTGACGTGGCTGAACCCATTGAGTAACTAACATGCGGGGCCTAGCAAGCATGGAGTCCGCCAGTAAGTGACCGAAAGGGAGGGTAAGGCAGGGATACCTACGTCAGAGGATCCACTTCCACTATACTACTTTGACCAAATGTTAGAGTAATAATATATGACATGCAACTTACACAAATGTTAGAGTAATAATATATGACATGCAACTTACACAAAGCATACAGGGTCTAATGCATTTTTCGAGGCTAACTTTGACCAAATGTTAGAGTAATAATATATGACATGCAACTTACACAAAGCATATGGTCAAATTCGTATGTGAAAGGAGTTTCCAATGATATAATTTTCACATTATACATCTCATGTACTATTAATCTTGTCAATAGTCAAATTGGAAACCATCTCGAGTACAAATCTAGGAGTACGTACCAATCTAACAATATTGATTGGGCATTGTTGAATGTTGATACCTTTTTGATCAAAGTAGATATACTTTGACTACACATAAAACTTATATGTAAACTAGAAAGGATAGGAGGGAGTATATTGTACGTTCAAAAACGAAACAAACATTGAATACCCTTTATATATGATTTGCAAATGCTATGATCACCGGTTCAAAATTTTGAATCCGCCTTAGGTATCACGTGCCCCCACTCGTTCCCTCTCGATTTCATCTCGGGGTCCGGAGATCTATTGAAAGAGGACTAGGGTGGGTACATGCGAATGATACTCGGCAGAATGTTCAAATGAGGCATGCGAGAGGATGGACTCAACTGGAGGGCGACATGATCGATGGAGAAGAGGGTTGGAGAGGAATGAGAAATAAGCAAACGCCACATGATTATACTTGAATGGGTCAAATAAACAATAAGTTGTCTCGCTTGGCCTACATAGTGAAAGGCCTAATGCGCAACGCGGAGCGCTGACGCTAGAATATGGCTGGGAAAACAGGGAAATAGACATGTGGGGCACACCCGTCGGGACGATGTAGCGCAAACTAGTCCAATGGAGGATCTGGCCCACGACCTCCTCGCCACCGACAACCGTTCATGTGGGTCGTTGGGGCCAACAACGGGGCGCAGCTCTAGCACCGCCTCTGGACACGGCGATCGCGGTGAGCGACAGACTCATATTGTCGCTAGACACGGTCGGTTTCAGTTTGCCGAGGGTGGCGTTAGTGCTGTGGCACGACCAACGGTATGTTTGGTTTGTACCCAAGGTTGCCCCATCAAAGCATTGGGTAGCCAAAATTTTGGTTGAGGTATTGGTTGCCCATGATTTGGCCGACATTGGCAAGAAAAATGAACTTGAGTTGGCTAGAGTTCATTGGCATGCCAAAGAAATGGCAACCATCCAAACAAAGACCAATCTTCGGGTCATGACCAAAATTTTGGTTGAGGTATTGGTTGCCCATGATTTGGCCGACATTGGCAAGAAAAATGAACTAGAGTTGTCTAGAGTTCATTGGCATGCCAAAAAATGGCAACCATCCAAACAAAGACCAATCTTTTGGTCATGACCAAAATTTTGGCAAGGTGCACTTTGGCCACAATCCAAACACACCCCAACACCTGGCTCGTCGAGGATGCACGGGGCGCCGCACCGCGTCCACGGAGTGGTGTAGCGCGGCCAACTGCATCCTCTGGACCTGAGACCATGCCGGGTCGTCTTGCTTTTCCAATGACATGCGGGGATTGCATGTGAGCAAAGGGCATCTCCAACGTTGCCACGACCGCAGCTGACTACCCTGGCACACCAAAAACCTCGTCCCGTGTGCCGTCGCGCGGTGCGTTCCCAGCCGGCGCCAGCTGCCCGCATTCATGCCGTCCGTTCGTATGTCGTCATTAAGAGGCTCGGTGCCCGCGGAACCAACTCCGGTGACTTAATGACGCACCCGGACGCTTGGCCTCACCAGAATGCACTACTTAAAGCGGCAACGCCCAGCTAACCTCCACACCATAGCGCATCGTCCTCCTACCTGGAACCACATCCTCCATGACCGCAAGCGTGAACGCTCTGCGGGAGAGCTTGTCTTCGGGGATGGAGCTCGAGGTCGCCGCCCTCGCTCAAGTCGCCGCACAAGCAGTGGCCACGCTGGTGGCCGACGACGGGAGCACCGTCAGCCACGCGTCCTACTTGCCGCCGTCCAACTTCTGACACCACCGAGGTCGGGGACTCCTCCGAGGATGAGTAGGGCATGGGAGGCGGCAGGGCATGGTGTGCCAACTGACCGGTCCGTCTCCCGTGTTCTAATTTTCCTCGCCGGAGACCGCACCTTCACTTCACGGGTCTTGAACCCCACCCCGTACATGGAGATCACAGATGGAGGACGTCGGTCGCCGCCGTAGAATAGGTTTAGGGTCTGGTTTCTTTTTATTTTTTTATCCTATAAAAGTTCGAAATGTAATGAAAATCTGCCGTGTTTGCATTAATCTCGGCCGGTGTATATGAACTTTGACAATAATATACATATTGTAGGAGTACTAGCAAGATGCCCGTGCGTTGCACGGAAGATCAAGATCTTGTGGGAGAAAAGGATGAACAAGGGAAAGCCTTATCTGCAAATGTGGAGAGGAGTGCGGGTAAATTGTCATAGTTTCCTTCCTATCCGTTAGATATAGATCGGACGACCTATATTGCAGGATCGGACACATCTTTCTACATCTACGGGAACCTACGAAAGGGTTAACGTAAATTGCCTCTCTCTCTCCTCCCCTGATTTTCATGGTGGTGGGCCCCTCCCTCCCCCCAATCTACAATCAACAGCTCACACGTTTCACATTACGTTAATTACGTAATTGGGATTACGTAGGTGTAGCATTACTCGTCCTAAAAAACCCAACTAAGCCAACCTCCCAGCATATCGCGTGGGAAAAGACCCGGCTGCGCCGTTTTAGTTGGGATTACCGGATTACTAGTAGTAGTATCGATGGATCGCGTGAAGCAACATTTTTTTGAGGGGGCGAAGCACCTAGTTTAAAAGGAAAAAAATGCGGTACACTCATAGCACTCCTGTCGCGGTCGCATTGCACCCCACACACGTTCGGTCCTGCACACGGCTCACGCAAACGGAACGCGCTTCAGCTTGCCTCTTCACTGACACGTGGGACTGCACTTGGAGAAACTGACCATGCGCCAAACTCCCCCCGCCCACCGCGCGAAAATCCTCCCCCCCACACCCAAAAATTCCCCCCAAATCCGATTCAACCGCCCTTCGGCCAACTAGCCAATAATATTCCCCAAACCCCCCTCCCCCCTGTCCCCCTCCACTCCATTCGCTCCGCCAAAGCCGCCCTCCCCGCTGCGCCGATACGTCGGCGCCGCGGTTCGGCGATCCTCTCGCTCCCACATTACGCTCTCATAGACTGCCGTCCTCTAGCCGCGCCACCACCTCTGGCTATATTCTTGTGGAGGCGCATGGCAGTCAGCGCCGCCACCGCCGACGACATTCGTGTGGAGATGCACGATGGTCAGCTTCTCCCATGGTACGCGCATTCTAGACTGAGGCCCCGTTCATGTCGCTATAGCGCTGAATGTTAGCTGATAGATGCTGTTAATCTCACTGTTTGTCGAAGTAGTATACTGTCAATATGCTCTGCTTAAGAAGCTTCCTTGCCTGTTCTGCACTCAATCTGCTTAGCTGAGATGGCATGCCAAGGCCGATTAGTTGCTAAAATATCCTGCCATATATTTATTGTGACGTAGATTGCCATGGTCAAGTAGCCAATCTGTTAGCTGAAATAGCTCTACACCGTTTTATACTCGATCTTTGTTGCTGCGATGGCCTTCGATAGTTTGATGGCTGTGTGCTCGGCCTCATTGACTACTGAAACAGCCTGCCATAATTTGGCACTCAAATCTGTTTGCTGAATTAGCTTTACATATATTTTGTTACTTAGATCTGCTCATCCAAATATCTTGCCATAGCTTTAGACATCGACCTAGGTATTTTTTTCTGGACTTCATAAAAAAGCATATATGTTTTTCCTGTAATATCTAGTAGAAGAACTAATTTGTATGTCTAACAGATGGACATGACTTGGATAACTTCTGCTCGAAGATTCTCCGCTGCATATGTCAAGGGGGTTGAAAACTTTATGAACTTTATCAGAGCTGAGTACGATGGTCCGAAATCAGATGTGCTTTGCCCGTGTAGCAGTTGTATGAATTCAGTTACAAGACCCCAGTCAACTATGCAAAATCATCTACACTTGTATGGGATGTCGGTCACATATACTAGGTGGGTTCATCATGGTGAAGCTGTGAACGTCAATGTTATTGACTACATGGAAGCAGCAGATCACCATCTTGATCTGCCTGATGCTCAGGTGGAAGAGGAGGAGGAGGTGGTGGTAGCGGAGCCAGTGAGTTTGACCAACATTGAAACAATGCTACGAAATGCTCGTGCATTCCGTGAACTTTCACCTGCAGAAGAAAAATGGTGGGCCCGCATGTTGGAACAATGCAACGTTGCTGTCATCCCAGGAAATAAGCTGTCAGTATTCTCGGCTATTGTCACCTTTCTTCAGGTGAAGACATCTGAGCGGATGACCAACAAATCATTTGATGTGATGTTGGCTGCTTTCCGCGAATCTTTCCCAGATGCGTCTGAGCTGCCACACACCTACAGTAAAATGAAGAATTTCCTTCGTGCAGTTGGAATTGGATATGATATGATCCATGTTTGTAAGAATAATTGTGTTCTGTTCCAGAAGGATTATGCCAACTTAAGTGAATGCCCGAAATGAAAATCATCAAGATGGAAAGATGGCGATGCTGTGAAGAGGATTCCTCATAATGTTTTGAGACATTTTCCAATTACACCAAGATTGCAGAGGTTGTTTCATGATGCTGAAACAAGAGAGGATGTACTGTGGCATTCTAGGAACCAGGAGTACAGAGATCATAATATAATGAGCCATCCATCTCATGGTAGTGAGTGGAAAAGCTTCAATGATAAACACAAAGAGTTTGCTGCTGACCCGAGAAACATTAGACTTGGCTTAGCTTCAGATGGATTTAACCCATTTGGCCACCAGAGCGCCACATATAGCATGTGGCCAGTGCTTGTTATCCCTTACAACATGCCTCCAAATGTCTGCACCAAAGAATCAAACTACATGATGGCCTTGCTCATCCCACGTCCAAAAAGTCCTGGAAAGGATTTTGATTTGTTCATGGAGCCTCTTGTGGAGGAACTTCAACAACTATGGAAGTGTGTTCTCACTCGAGACCTATATAGCAGCCCACCAGCTGATTTCTTTCTGCGTGCTATTATAATTTGGTGCATCCATGATTATCCGGCTTTGGGCACTATGTCAGGGCGAACAACACATGGTTACAATGCATGTGTTCGCTGTGACAGGAATCCACTGTCATACGTAATACTTAGCAAGATCTGTTACATTGGACACCGCCGTTTCCTTGCCAAGGACAAGCCACATCCTAGAAAATACCGAAGACATGTGTTCAATGCAAAGCATGAAAACCGTGATGCGCCAAAGAGGCTCACCACCGATGAGTTGCAAGTGGAATTAGAGAAGGTCAGGCATATTACACCAGGAAACCATCCTGGTAATGGTAGCGGGAAAAGGAAGCGTGGTAGGGTAGAAGAGAGATTATTGTTTACCCGCAGGTCCACTTTGTGGGACTTGGAGTATTGGAAAGATTTGGATCTAAGGCATAATCTTGAGGTGATGCACATCGAGAAAAATATATGTGACAACATTATCGGCACACTTCTTAATATTGAAGGCAAGACGAAAGATACCTTAAAATCTAGGATTGATTTGACACACCTGGGTATCAGAAAGGATTTGCAGGTGCAGGATGAAGGTAAACCACGGGATATGGCACCAGCTGTGTACGTCTTGGACAAGGTAAAAAGAAAAGAATTCTGCAAGGTCCTGTCACATGTGAGATTCCCACATGGATTTGCTTCCCTGAAAGGAGTCAGTGCAGATGGAAACAAGGTACAAGGGTTGAAAACTCATGACTGCCACGTCCTACTTCAAAGGGTTTTTCCTGTTATCCTTAGAGGAGTGGGCCGCCCTGACTTATACAGAGCAGTTGCAGAGTTGGGACAATTCTTCAGGGAACTCTGTAGTAGGAATATCAGGATAGATGCTTTGGAGTGTCTTAGAGACAAGATACCAACTATCCTATGCGACCTTGAGAAGATATATCCTCCAGCCTTCTTTGATATGATGGTGCATTTGGCTGTTCATGTACCTGATGAGGCACTACTTAGAGGTCCAGCACAGTATGGCTGGATGTACCCTATTAAAAGGTGGCTAGGCACTTTCAAGGGCTATGTTAGGAACAGAGCTAGACCCGAGGGTTCCATTACAGAGGCCTACATTGCTAAAGAAGCGTTGACATTCTGCTCAAAATACATTGAAACAACTGATCAGCTTAGCAAAGAGGTGGGTGAAGACAATCTCGGGCTCAATGTTTTTGATTATTCTGTTCGAGTTACAGGGAAGAGTCGACAAGAGGACAAACCTAAAGATTTGGACAAAATGGTTTGATATGTGTTGAATAACTGTCCTGAGATACTACCTTATATCAAGTAAGTGCAGTACTACAGCTTATACATCATAATCTACTAAACTTGCAGCACATTCTTATATATTTAGATGTTTGACGCGATCACTATGTTGTGCAACATCTACAAAGAGGAGTTACTGCCGCAAAATCCAAGAAACATTGACAAACTGGTTATGGTAGGATTTGCGAAATGGTTCAAGAACCATGTAAGCTTTTGAAGTGCACTGTCAGTTTTTTAATATATTGAGTACATAAGATGATCAGCTTGTCTATTTTCTAACCATAGGTTAAGAAGATGCGGGAGGATGGGCAGGCAATTGATGATGCCCTTTACTCACTAGCAATGGGTCCTGATACTCGGGTAAGACATTATGAATCTTGCGTTGTTGGAGATGTGCGCTACAACACCCTTGCATGAGACGAAGGCAGGAAGACACAAAACAATGCCATCATGAGCACGGATACGTATGACAAAGAGACAACTGAAATTTATGCTAACATAACAGACATTATTCAGTTGCAGTATATCTCCAGTTTCAAGGATCATTGGTGTGTGGTTCTGTTGTGCTGTCGTTGGTATAACCTGTTTTCCAGGATCGCAAAACCCAGAGCTGATGATTATTTCAAATCCATCAATGTCAAGGCGGCGTACCAGACCAACGAGCCTTTTATTTTGGCAAATCAAGCAACACATATATTTTTCTTGGAAGACACATTTGCACGTAGCGATGACTAGAGAGTATTGCAAAGGTTTGAGCAGAGGAATTCGTTTAATGAAGTTGCACAACAAGAAGATGCTTACACTGCTCTTAATGTACAAGATAACACAGATGTTCCTAATATCTTTGAGAACCATCACGTCAATGACGCCAGCAAAAAGATTGTCTATCGTGCTGTGGACATACAAGAGTTGATCAAGAAGAAGCCAACGTTCGAGGACGTTGAGGACAAAGAAGAAGATGACACCATGGGGAATTACGATTCAGACTGATACACATGGCGAAGATGTTGACACTGCTGCTGTGGATGATGATTACATTGCTTTTTCCGTATTTTCCCGTCCGAAGACATTTTTTTATCTACTATGTGAAATTGTGTTTGCTATGACAACTGAAACCTGATGAACATGTTGTTTAGTATTTTGCTGTGAGAACATCACTTGTTATGTATGCTGATTTGTGTTTGGTGATTGTATGACAACTAAAACATGATGACATTGTTATTTAGTTGTACTCATATTTGGCTGTGAAACTTGAATTTGATGACATAGTTTGTTGTTGGACTACAATTTGCTCGACGTCTTCGAATGAGAACAAAGCTGACCCGACAGGGCCTCTGCTATTTATTTATTTACATGAGCAAAAGGGGATACCCCCTGATTTCCGTTAATAGAAATCATTAGATGTTCACAACACTAAGCACAGCCTGCTACACAGGTTTCATTCATTACTAGTTTCAGCAAAGTGCTCATGTCGTAGCCACTGAATACATCACGAGTGCTACATACACTGCAAATAAAGAGACAATCATCCTACAGAGCACATCGATTTTTCCCATTATCTTCACAAGCTCTTTCATCTCCTCATTGCTGTTAAGGCCGTTCAGCAGCTATTGCTTGGCCATGATCAGAGGACCTGCATCTTTAAGCTTCTGCTCTGCATCTTCCTCTTCTGCTGTTCCTTCAGTTACTTGTCCAACACCCCAACCTGCTGGTATTGGGATTCCTCGGCTAACCAAATAATCAACGTAGTTGCATTCCCCCACATCAGCAACTTCCCAGAAATACAAATCACACGAATCTTCCCTTTTCTGCACGAATCAAATTGGTAGATCATCAACCAAACTATTAAAAAAATCAGCAACTAAAAGCAGGAGAACAACACTTAAACATATTACTACCCCATGATTCGGGCATTTGTAGAAGACTTGGCCAGGGTTGCGGATTATGGTTGAGACGCGATGGATGACTCTGCGTGATTTGCAGTAGTGGCACCACACCAACGATAGCGGGTTGCGATGAGCAATCGGCTGCGATGCGCGTGCCGGCGAGGGTGTGATGAGACCCACAGGCGATGGTACGGGTTGCGACTTGGCGCATATCTAGTTGTTGCCTACTGAAGAGCAGGTGGACGAGCAGCCAGCGGACATGGTTGCTGTAGCCAGAGCTTCTGATGCTAGGCAGAGTAAGTAGAAAAGAGAAGAATCGAACATTGGATATGTCAGTTTCATTACTTGCAGAGTAGCACAGCACCATATATAGTCATAGTCTAGGTTTGGATTCGAACCAGCTACAGGAGCACGTCTTTCTTTTTTCTAAAACTCGGCAACGTCTCATTACTGGTACACTAGCTTGTTCTGTACGCCTTCCCAAGTCTTTGATTTTCTTTCCCTTTTTTGCGAGGGAGGAAGGAGGACAAAATTGAGAGTTCCTGGGACTCCAACCCAAGACCTCTCGGTTGAAAACCAAGGGTGCTAGTCACTTATGTGGCGAACATTCCCTGTGAGGAGGATGGCAGACAAACGCATTTTCCTTGCAGTTTTCTTCCTATATATAAAAAAATATGCTACTTGGTGTCCGCTTAGTCAACAAAACGATTGTGCCAACCTTGACCGTTGGATTGACATTCAACGTCTGTCGCGTTTCTTCAGTCTCTTCTTCCTCGAGCCGCTAAAGCCAAACCAGCGCCGGCAGGACCGCCTGCTCCCGCCTCCCATGTATGGCTGTGATCTGCCCCGGCTCCTGTTTGTTCCCGTTCGAGGCCTCACCATCGTCCTCCGCCTTGGTTCGCTCGCCGCGGCGCTGCCCTCCGGTGTTGTCAACATGGTCAACAACCGAGAGGAATAAGGAGATGACTGTACATGGTGAGGATGACAGTAGGGACCCAGCAGCGTGCGCAGTAATTTTGTTTTTTCGGGACGGAGAAGGGTATCAACTAGGTTGTGCGGGACCCGTGGCCCGTCTAGCCCAGGCTTTTATTTCATATGTTTAGCACATGGCCAGCCCAGTTTGTTTTTTTCCTTTCTGAAAATTGCTAGCCAACTATTTTGTTTTTTGCAGAATAACCAACGTAGGCCTACTTGCTTTTCTACGCCCTGCTGGGCCGGAAATCTTTCAAGACGAGGAGGGATGCATTTTGCCCAGAAAATGGGCTATAAGTAATAAGAAATGGGCTATAAGTAATAATAAATGGGCTGTAAAATGAAAAAATACAGCAAACAGACAATTAGTTCCAAAATACTGTTTTCTTTTGGATTTTGATATTTTAAATTTAATTGTTTTTGTGCGGGTAAAATTTCATTGAATTTAAATTAAGGTATGTTTAGATTTAAAATTAATTTGAATCTGGCTAGAAATTTCGGGCTGTATGCTGTTTGGGACAGATTTGGAGGCTGACTTGTGGGTCTACTAGGTTGACGTGTACTTTGGCTTTGTCAACTTAGTCCACAAACGATTCTAGCAACAGTGACTGTTGGATGTTAATCCAACGGCCATGCTGGTTCTTCAATATCTGATCTTTTTGCTCCAGTCGCCCAAACCAGCTCCGGTGGGACTGCCTGCTCCCGCCTCCCGTGGCCAGCTATGCTGCCGCACAAGCCGCACCACCCCACCCTACTTCATTGCTGGCCAGGCCATTCCTCTACTCACCCACACCTCCTGTTATTTTCTGGCGATGGCAGCTGGACCAGTAAACCCTCGTACTCCCCACCGCGTGGGAAACCATTGCCGAGTCTTCCCCGGCTCCGTGTCGTTCCCTTCCTAGGCCTCGCCGTCGTCCACCGCCATGGTGCTCTCGGCGCGGCCTGGTCAACTTGGTCAACGAACGACATCCATCGATCGTTGTGACACTCCAAAATTTTTACTTTGGTTTTCAGCAAAAACTTTGTGGTTTTTGAAAAGAGGCCATTTAAAATTTTCCAGAAAACCTTCCTCTTAAAAAAACTTTCTCTCCTTTGGCAAGGTTTTTATTCTTGCTTCAAACTTTGGTGTTTGACCTTTTGAAACTTCTTCTCTGTTGGTTCTCTCTCAAAATTATTTTGGGAGTTTAATCTTTTTCTTTTAAAAAGAAACTCCATGAAATTTGGGATTTTCATATCTTGGAACCACCATGACTTGGCATTTTTGCCCATGTGGTAAAACCCCTCCAAAAACCTCCCCTACACCTTGTGACCAACCTAAATTCTCTGTCCCAACTAATCCAAACTGGTTTTGGATTTTTATTCTAATTATTTTTCCCCTCATTTCAATTCTGAAAATTATTTGGAGCCTGAGAGATTTTCAAAGCAAGTGCCCTATTGCATTTGAGTTTTGACCTCAAACCAATTCTCCTGGATTGTCCTTAGCATCCATAACTCAGAACCATCTTGATCCACTCCTCCTCTTTTCAAAATTTTCAAAATTCAGTCTCTGCAAGTTTGGACCAGATTTGCCAAATTTGGTGAAATTCATATCTACACTCCTCCAAAAATTCCACCAAAATTCAGGCAGCCTATTTGAGCAATGAGAAGCCACTCCACCAAAAATCAGCTCAAGGAAAAATCCCTACATGCCTGGATCATTCTGTCGAACACCTTGCATGCACTGTTTTCCTTACACTTTCAGAAATTCAGTTTTCAGTTTCGACAGTTTCAGTCACGCGGCCACAGTGCACTTGGCACGTTGCTCGCGGCCTCGCTTGCTTGTCCGAAGCTTCGCACGCGCACTTGGCGTGACCCTGGCGTCGGTGGCGCCCTGGCCCGCCTGCGCCGGCGTGTCTTGCGGCGGCCGACTCCCCGTAATGGCCGACAGGGAGGAGAACGGCGGCGCAACGCCGTTCGGCACCGCCCAAATCCTCTGGTGGCTCCGCGTGGCCTTCTCCGTGCCAGCGCACGCATGCGGCACCGTCGCCGTGGCGCAGCACGCACGGAGCGCGCTCTCTGCCGCCGACGGGCCCGCGCCACCCCGTTCCGTCGAGCTCGCCCTTAACACCCAAACCCCGGCCAGTTTAACACCAAAACGGATCCATTGAACCTCCGTGATGACGCTCGACTCCCTAACCACCCCGACCGAGCACTACGCCACCGTAATCGCTCGCCAGAAATCTCCGTTCACGGCAACCGCCTCGGGTCGCCTATAAAAAGGGCCCCGAGCTCACCCTCGTGCACGCAGCATCACCACTCCTCACCAAAGCCCCGCCAGGCCACTAGGGGGACCTCGAGGAGGTCTCCTTCCCCAGCTCTGGCCGCCCCGATCCGCCTCGGCCTCCAGCTCGATTCACTTCGCCCTCTCCGACGAGCTCCATCCACGCCCGAACCACCGTCCGCCGGAGTTGAGACCGCCGTCGACGTGGTGCTCACCGGCGACCAACACCACCACCCACCGTTGCGGAAGGACACGATACCGAAGGAGGTGACGGAGCCGCGAACTTCACCGAGCTAGGCTCCGACTACTCTGAACCAGGCAAGCATGTTTGAACTTTTGATATGATGAGTGTCTCGGCATGTTTTGCATTTAGTTAGTTTCATGGCATGTTGGTAAGCATACCGATGAACATTATTTTTATGTGATAATAAGGTGAGTGAGTTCAATGATCCATACGTGGATGAATGTGAATATGAATGGCCATGTGTTGGCATGAGGATGGGTACGATGGCAGTGTTGTAGCATGCCAGTCTTACGCCAGACTATGTGACTTCAGTGTCAAACCATATCGGTCCAGTACCTATCATTTCCTTCCTTGTACTACCACATGTTTTCCGCAAGGAATATGGTTTAGTAAGTTGCAAACCACTTTCATGGTACACACCAAAGAGGAGAGGCCGTGATGATGGTTCCATGGCCCTGGATTAAAGCCAGTCATCCGGTCAGGGGGCATGGGTGTTTCCGGTTGGGACCGAGAGGGGGGCACCCCTTAGAGCGCGCGTATATAAATTTGATCCCATGCTATTCGAGATTGTGATCTCCCCGTCTCAAAAGTTTTTCTTGGACGATGACTAGGGTGATTCCTAGCATCGAGAGGTAGGATGGGTGTGTACCGGTTAGCTGTGTTTTCTTCCGAAATACCATAAACGGAACTAGTCCTTCGTGACTACGGAAATCCGTTGACTGTGGGAAAAATTTTGTACAAACTCTGCAGAGTCATATATCCCTCCAAATCATCTCTTCCATGTCAAGTTTCATTCCATCTTATCCTAATCAATTGTCAGCTTTGATGACAGAGACTCCGGTGAATCGCATGAGTGCTAAGTCCGATTGAATGATTATCCCTGTGGATGGACTAACCCGTTTATTCTCATGGATTGAATGTTTATTATGAGTATTGTTTACTGGTGAATTTAAAGCCCTTTCTGCGATGTCGCTCAGACGTCCGACTGTGGCATTTCTTTTAAAGCCCTTTCTGCGATGTCGCTCAGACGTCCGACTGTGGCATTTCTTTTAAAGCCCTTTCTGCGATGTCGCTCAGATGTCCGATTGTGGCATTTCTTTTAAAGCCCTTTTTGTGATGTCGCTCAGACGTCCGACTGTGGTATTTCTTTTAAAGCCCTTTCTGCGATGTCGCTCAG